>NW_020697273.1:777904-927408 GCF_002925995.2 Terrapene triunguis
AAAAAAAAAGCCGCGATCGCGATCTAAAAAAAGCCGCGATCGCGATCTGCGGCGGCAATTCAGCGGGAGGTCCTTCACTCCCAGGCGGAGTGAGGGACCGTCCGCCGAATTGCCGCCGAATACCTGGAACTGCCGCCCCTGTCCGGAACAGCCGCCCCAAGCACCTGCTTGAGAAGCTGGTGCCTGGAGCCGACCCTGCCTGTCCACACTGATGTTTAGGTCGGTGTAACTTATATCGCTCAGGGGGGTGGCTTATTCACATTCTTGAACGACATACCGTAATTTATGCCAATGAAAGCTGTAGTGTGTATGTAGCCTCTGTGTGGCACATAAGAGCATAAATTAACAGTAATGGGATGATAAGAAAAGAAAGACTTAGGCTGAATGTCAGGGAAAAACCTATTGAGCATGACATCTGTTTGGGGGGGGACGGATAGCTCAGTGGTTTGAGCATTGGCCTGCTAAACCCAGGGTTGTAAGTTCAATCCTTGAGGGGGCCACTTAGGGATCTGGGGCAAAATCAGTACTTGGTCCTGCTAGTCAAGGCAGGGGGCTGGACTCAATGACCTTTCGGGGTCCCTTCCAGTTCTAGGAGATAGGATATCTCCATTAATTTAATTTAATAGTCTCTCAAGGGGAGAAAGCCCCATTGCTTGAGACTTTTAAAACAAGACAAAACAATAGAAAAATGTAGTGTAGGAAATAATCCTGAACTGTATTAAAGTATTTGATATCCTCATCACCTAAGGCCATATCCTTAGGTTCCTGAGGGTGGCTTCTGGTATATGTGTCACTTTGCGCTGTGTATATACCAAAGTTTTATATGTTCTTAATTTTAGAAAAGTCCATATATGGATATTAATAAAATGCTACATTTTTAACCAATGTAGAACTCATGCACATGCTTCTCTCTGTTCTTCCTTGTAGTTCTCACCTCCTTGAATTTTTATTAATTTTTTTCTTTATGTTCACCCTCTGCAGTTTGGCAGGACACTCTGTCTGGAATAGCAGAGTTAACAACTTCCTCTTCTGCGATCGTGTAGAATTCTAATCGTTCACCCCATGAGGGACCTTTTTGTGAATCTCCGGCACAGATGCTATGCAGCCCCACTTTGTGTCTGAAATAACTTCCAGACACGTGACACATGTGGTCAAACTATTTACAAAAAAAGTGTCCAGAGGAGCATGCATGCTAGACAGCTGGGAAAACAGAGGTTGACTCACAAGAAAGTTTCTGTTTGAGCTGACCTGTCATAAACAATGAGAATGCATAAGTAAATACTCCACATCTGGCAGCCTGAATCAGGGCTGTATAGATGTGTCTGGGGTAAAGGAAACCAAACACTCCTCAACCAACAGCACTGCATTGATGAAATGCTAATAATTCAAGATGTTCAGCTTCATTTATGTTTTGTTAATTCCTTTAATGCCATGGTCAATGGCCAGTGTTTGAGTTCTGAATTTGCACACTTTGCTTACGCACGTCCGGTAAATTACTATGTTAAAGTAGTATTGGAACAGGTTAGTTGAAAGACCTGTGGCAGCTCCCATGATTACAAAGATCACAACGGAGATTCTTGCAGGGACCGCAAGGGAACAATTGATCTTGTACAACAGAACCTCACTAGTCTTATTCAGTTTCTATTATTCTTATTGTTTTAAGATGTCTTTTATAATAAACAGCTAGAAGAAGCTTCCAGGCAGCAGTTTCCTTAAATCCAGGCAGCGTGATGGGAAAGGATGGGTCTGATAAAGTAGTTTCTGCTGTTGGTGTCATCTCAGGCCATTAACTAAACAGGTCATTAAGCTTTTGTAATAACTGATAAAATATATAGTTATTACTCAAGTCAGTAAAGGTAAAAGGTCAAAGCTTCTCATAACAAGAAACTAACAACAAATCTGCTCTTAAAATATACAAACCTCACTCTAGTGTTGCGTGCTGGTATTTATGCCGCAGGGATGCTGTTGGGTGGAATCTGTATTTATTGGTTCTTTAATACTGTATTTCACTAATATATAAAAACAAACCCAAACACACGGCTTAGATTCCCAACCTTCTTTCAGCTCATGCACTGTAATAAAAGCAGGTATTTGAGACTGAGCTAGTGAAGGAGAGTGGAGGGGTTTATCGAATATGGAATTTAAAGCCCCACTTATTCTTTATGATGCTGGCCCTTTACCAATGCAAGGATAATTGTTTTTTAGTAAGTAACCCTATAAATACTGCAGCAAACCAGTTGAGAGTTGAGCACTTAATACTTGTTCTTGATTTTTGAATGCTTCTTTAGTGAGTGGCAACTACACTGTTTGATACATCACACCCCGACCACCCAAACTATTTTTAAACAAGCTGACTCAGTAGCACCTGTTATGAAAATGGTGCCTGTTTCCAAATCCACCAGGTTCAGACAGCACATGGCTTATTAGCCATGTTATCTTTAACACTTGCACCTGGTAGACAAAGTTCTCCTATCTGGCATGGAATTTAAATTATGTCCAAATGAAAACTCCTAGGTTCCTTTTCTCAGCCCATGGCTCATCAAGGCAGATGAACTTGTATTGCTTTACACAACCCTTTTTCTAAAGTACCTTTTGGTTTCCTGGTACTCTTTTTCTACTCAGTTCAACTTAATATACACATCCACACTGCTTGGTTCGTGCTTTTCTCGCTTGGCTAAATTATTTATTCATTTCTTCCTTAATTTTTGCTTCTGTCTTCTCCCTGCTGGTGCCAAATGAATTCCTCTTTCTCCAGCAGCTCAGTGGGAAATGCATTAATGCAGCTGGAACACGACTACACGAGTGTCAGGATGCTGTGGTGACCTCCTCATTGGGGAAAAAAATTGAAAAATATCCAGCAGTTAGAAATAGCGGAGGGAGGGAGGGTGGACTCTTGATGCATCTTGTTCATTTTCACAGAAGAAGTGATCCCAGCAGCTGCATGCCTCTCCATAGAAAATAACAAAAATCTTAAAGGAAGGTAAAACTGTAACTCAGAAATGTTGAGCAGGGATGTGACTGGAGAAATTTCAATTTATTAACTGATGAACACCTTGCAAACTCGAAGTGCTTGACTGATGTGAACAGTCTCGTGTTGTCTTCTTCCATATCATATTCTAGCCGCAAAGCGCAGCCGAAAGTGGCTCCATTTTTTTGTTTTTCTGCTAATGGCAAGATAGATTTTTTTGATTACACTGCTATTGTGTCCTCATAATGTGGAGGGCCATAGCACCAAGTTAGCCACTGAACGGACGTTTTGTTTTTGTTTTGCTTTTCTTCTGTCAGCTTCCAGAAGCATTTTTCAGGATTAATTTTCAATTTTAAAAATCTAATGTTAAATAAATGCCTACAATCCTTATTGAATTCTTTTCCTATGCTATGATGTGGATTCTTTGATCTAAAGTCCTGCAGTTTCTGGAAGGAGTTTGCGTGATTCCAATAATGGCAGTGCTCTTTCTGCTATTCCTATAGGGAAAATAAAACTCATATTAGTACCTGACTTGGAGAAGTTAAAAAGTGCCAGAAAAAAGGTTAAGCAGAGTCAAGTGCACATAAGAGAGAGGTGATTATTAGTGCTCAGGGAGCCATTTGAAAAAAATCTGCTTTTACAGCAGAATGTATTGGTGCCTCTGCTTCTGGCCACTTTATGCATTTTAATAAAGCACCCGCAGCAATGAGAGAGTGAGAGACTTGGTTATGGTAACATACATAAGCCAGTAAGTGAACACTTCGATCTCCCTGGTCATTCTATTACAGATTTAAAAGTCGCTGTCATTGAACAAAAAAACTTCAGAAACAGACTTCAAAGAGAAACAGCAGAACTAAAATTCATTTGCAAATTTAACACCATTAATCTGGGCTTGAATAGGGACTGGGAGTGGCTGGCTCATTACAGAAGCAGCTTTTCCTCTCCTGGAATTGACATCTCCTCATCTATTATTGGGAGTGGACTACATCCACCCGGATTGAATTGGCCCTGTCAACACTGGTTCTCCACTTGCCAAGTAACTCCCTGCTCTCCATGTGTCAGTATATAATGCCTGCGATATAGAATTATTCTACTTAACGGCCAGGGGGCAAATTTGTCACATACACACGGGGTCAGCTATAGGTTGTCTTAACTCAGGAAGTTCCTTCGAGAGGAAATGTAGCCAAACTCCAAACCTATAGACAATATAACTCCCTGTGCCTGTATCCTATAGATAACTAACTACTTAGTTTGCAAAATAACAAGAGTGGGGGGCAAGTAAATGAACAATAAGGGGGCACCAGAGGGGCAGATACATGTAGCTTGCTAATTATGTATGGTAATGGTGGCAAATTTTGGCCAATCATAGAGTGATAGATTATCATAAGTAACTGCATATAATGCTTTGGTGTAAGTGTTTTCTTTGTTCTTGCTGACTTATGAGCTCGAACCCAATTGCAATTGAAATAAACGGATCGCCCCTCCCGGGGCTCCTTGCTTGGCTAGCTGTGTCCATCTCTCCTTATTCCTCAGCTGGAACGGACAGAAATTTCTATGACACCTGCATCTGTAACTTTCACTCTATGCATCTGAAGAAGTGAGGTTTTTACCCACAAAAGCTTATGCCCAAATAAATCTGTTAGTCTTTAAGGTGCCACCAGACTCCTTGTGGTTTTTGTAGATACAGACTAACACAGCTACCCCCTGAGACTTGGTTATGGTTATGTCAAAACAAGGAGTTTACCCATACAGTGCTGCTGCCGCTATTGCTGAATCTGCCCTCTCCTTACTCTTCACCTTCACAAGCCATATATAGCCCTACGAGCAGTCAGCCTAGTTATTTTAACCCAGCGTAGAAATAGGAGTAATTGTTATTCAGTACCCTTCAGAAGTTTATTTTCCTAGGAACAGGGCTCAATTCAAGTTCTTTAGCTTGCCTGCACATGATTTGTATCCATTTGGAGGGCCAGCTAATTAAAAACTATTTTTTATTAAAAATTAGGTACAGTTCAGTTTGTGGACATAATGCAATTTTCCTGCCAAACTTTTTGTTTTGGAATTATTTTGAAAAGCAGGCATCTAAATGAAAAAAATTCCTGCATCAAGACGTATGAGCAGAATCTAGGTAATCTTCAGGTGTGTACTAGAACCGAATTGGGCCTAGGGGGAGAGACATTAAATACAGTATATGTTCAGATGCTTATAGTGCATTATCTCCTTAACAAATAGACAAATATATTTCTTTGTCACAGAAATCCCTAAAAGCGTTTTAAAAAAATAGAATGGGTAAGCATGTCTTGGATCTGTAGGGAGTTGCAGACCTCATGGAATCTGATGGCCACCTTTTACTCAGGCTAAATGAGGGAACAATTAAATGACCCTTTTGTTAGAGATAGCTGAAACAATGGAAGCCTCCCCTCAAAGACTAGACAATGCAAATACAGGAGATGGGGATTGATTCTGTTGCAGCTACCTGTGTGCAGGTTAAAAAAGGAGGAACCAGAAATCAGACAGCAAGAGCAGGAGAAAGCAGCCTGAAAACAGAAAACAGCAAGGGAAGTACTGGGAGATAGCCCTGGAGGTGGGGGCGAGGGGTTGGGAAGAGTTCTGACTGGAAAGGCAGGGTTGGAATTGTGTGCAAGGAAACTGCCTCCTGTAATCTGATCCTATTGTATTCAGAGAAACGGGACTTTGTGCTCGTTCTTTTCAGATCAACAGGATTGCATCAAAGAAATACTTGAGTCTATCGTCAATTTCTCCTCCTTATGGAAACAACCCATAAAGCCCAGAATATTGGCTAGTTGCTTGGGTCAAAAGGGGTTCAGCCTAAGCCTTTTCCCAAAGCTTAACTGCCCTAGGAACTTAGTCCAGACTCTAGGTCCTCTGTGCTGGAGGGCCACGCATCCCTCTCTTCTACCCAACGTGGAGTTTAGTGAGCCACAGCAAAATTATTCTGCATCTCCCAGCAGGATCAACAACACCTGCTAACAGATCAAGTTAAACGGAGTATGCCAGTTTGTTACGCTGTCGTTTTGTGAGTCACTCTTGCATTAGACCTTCCTGGGTGGTCACTGAATCTGAAAAAGGGGGGGTTATTTCAGATTGTCTATTTCTCACAAGTCCAACTAGTTTTCTTTGCAGAGAGAAGAGAGAATGTTATGGGAGCGTTCTCTTTTCACTGCTTGTTAGAATTAGGTTAATGGGCCCCTTTCTCTCCAAGCATCGTTCCTATGCTGATTAACAAAACTATTTTTTCATTGTTAGAAATGGTAATTGTTAATACTATACATATAAAATGATGGGGTCTAAATTAGCTGTTACCACTCAAGAAAGAGATCTTGGAATTATCGTGGATAGTTCTCTGAAAACATCCACTCAAAAAGGCAAACAGAATGTCGGGAATAATTAAGAAAGGGATAGATAATTAGACACAGAATATCATATTGCCTCTATATAAATCCATGGTACGCCCACATCTTGAATACTGCGTGCAGATGTGGTCGCCCCATCTCAAAAAAGATATATTGGAATTGGAAAAGGTTCAGAAAAGGGCAACAAAAATGATTAGGGGTACGGAACGGCTTCCATATGAGGAGAAATTAATAAGACTGGGACTTCTCAGGTTGGAAAAGAGACGAGTAAGGGGGGATATGATAGAGGTCTATAAAATCATGACTGGTGTGGAGAAAGTAAATAAGGAAGTGTTATTTACTCCTTCTCATAACACAAGAACTAGGTGTCAAGTATCAGGGGGTAGCCGTGTTAGTCTGTATCTACAAAGACAACAAGAAGTCTGGTGGCACCTTAAAGACTAACAGATTTATTTGGGCATAAGCTTTCGTGAACTAGGGGTCACCAAACGAAATTAATAGGCAGCAGGTTTAAAACAAACAAAAGGAAGTATTTTTTCACACAACTCACAATCAACCTGTGGAACTCCTTGCCAGAGGATGTTGTGAAGGCCTAGACTATAACAGGGTTCAAAAAAGAACTAGATAAATTCATGGAGGATAGGTCCATCAATGGCTATTAGCCAGGATGGGCAGGAATGGTGTCCCTAGCCTCTGTGTGCCAGAAGCTGGGAATGAGCAACAGGGAATGGATCACTTGATGATTACTAAGGCTGTGTTTATGTCACAGAGGTCATGGAAGTTGGAATCCGTGACTTCCAGAGACCTCCATGAAGATCTCTGCTTCAGCTCCAGGGGCCTAAGGGACTGGAGCTAGCAGCCAGCGCGGCCCCGGCAGGGTTCCAGCAACAGGCGACAGCCTCCTAAGGGAGCCCTCCTCAGGGTTCCAGGGACGGGTGACAGCCTGGAGTGTGGGTAGGGAGGGGGGACGCCTTGGGCGAGCAGCTGGGGGTGTACCATTTTCTCTTTGGGAAATATGGTCACCCACAGCTCCCATCGGGGGGAAACCATGGAGCTGCAGCAGCAAAAGTCATAGACAGGTCACGGCTTCCGTGAATTTTTGTTTTTTGCCCGTGATCTGTCTGTGACTTTTTCTAAAAATAACCATGACAAAATCTTAGCCTTAATGATTACCTATTTATTCCCTCTGGGGCACATGGCATTGTCCCCTGACAGCAGACAGGACACTGGGCTAGATGGACCTTTGGTCTGACCCAGTATGGCCGTTCTTGTGTTCTTATTAAAAACATGATCAGAAGGACTCAGGATTCACAATCTGCATGTCTTCCAACTAGTCTTTCCTTTCTTCTTCCCCTGGGTGAATACACCTCTGTGCAAGGGTTTAAAAAATAGGCCTTAAGTAGTGCATGGGACTACTCGGTATCTGGTGAATTTCATCCTGTATGCATAGGCAGACATACAAAAAGCATCGTAGTTTTTCAAGAGCCAGAGATCGAGGAATTACTACAGGCTTCTGTAAATACTTAGTGGCCAGAGTACAGAGAGAAGTGAGAGGTATGACAGATATTTATATTGCCTTTGTTATAATGTTTTCAAAATGAATGTAACCTAGTGTACTTTTATAATTTTCTGGGAAGCACTTTGTTTTTTCAGCTTTAATAATTGACTCATATGCATATTCCATGATATTATAATCTTCATTTGGGTATGCAGTGTTATAGTAATGGATACATTCCCCAGAGTCTGACTTCTAGAATGTCTGTCACAAAACATCCTCAGTTTGATGTTGGAAGTTTATGCATTTGGCAATGTCAGCTGGGTGGGTTATATTGGGTGAATGTGGGCGGCATAGGAAAATAGAGGGGGGAAGTTAGTAAGGGAGGGGCCAGAGGGATCAAGGTGGCATTAGGGGAGGGGAGGTAAAGTAAAGTAGATGAGCAGAGTTGGAGCAATTGGCCCTGGTGGCAGCAGAGAAGGGGGTGGATGTAGTACTGAGTAGCAGGCTAGGTTAAGATTTAACAAACTACCAGTTAAGAGGCTGGTTATTTTTCTGGAGAAATATAATAGCTCTGTAAATATTGTCCTTCAGGCAAACTTCAGAAGCATTTTAGTTTAGATCGTTGAAAACCAGACAAGTGATTTATGAGCCTATTACCCACAGTTAATAAAAGAAGGTGATTGTCCAGAGCTGGTAAGATTCTAGAGGAGCAACAATGGATGTAGCATACTTGATTTGGAAAATAAATTCTGTAAAATTAAAGGTTTAGTCTTTCCTGGTTTGAGCTGATCTGTGGCTGGTGACCCAAATCCTACTGAAATATGCAAATTTATTTTGCTGTGCTGTAAATACATTTTTATATTTTTGTGGTTTGGAATCTCTTTTCTCTCAACATTCTGAGCATAATTGTGTAAGGCTTTTAGTGCATTTAGTTGAATTAATGCTCTCCCTCGGTCTGCTTTTTGTTAAGCCCCATTTCCCCACCCCCACCCCCAAGTTGGTGTTAGTATTAAAAGCCATCCAAGGAGAAGGTGAAAATGAGGAAAGTATGGCCTCATAGGTATGTGTTTCTTTTTGCTTCATCCCACTTGACATTGTTTTGGCCTTGAGCAAAAAGTGCATGCAACATTAGTTGCTTTTTTCCTCCCTCTTGTATAAAGGGGAAAAAAGTCTTTAATAATTCTGTTTTAGGATTTTTTTCAAGGTATGAGACATATCCTGGATTAATGGCAAAGCTATCAGCAATCATATAGTCAGTGCGAATCAAAGCTTCAGTTCACACAAATGCCCATAAGAGTGGGGGTTTTCTCATACTCCAGTATCAAAGAATGCAATAACACCAAGGCATAAGAGTTTTAAGATATCAGAATAATAGCTGGCCATTTGAAACGGTTGGAGTTGGTAAGTGAATCAGTTTAGAAATTTACATTTTTCATATAATGTGATTCTTTAATCTGGTATATCAATGAAATTGATCAGACTGCATTTCCTGCTCCTGAGGTCATCCCCCCTCCTCACTTCCCTCATTTGAAATCCAGTCTGTAAATATTGGACTGTATTCAAGAACATTAGAGATGTCCTCTGCTGTCTACTTCTATGGGCAAGAATTAAGTGAGAAGAAGTCTAAAGTGTAATTTTGAGTTTTGCTATGTAAGCAGATGCATAATCCTTGGGGATGGAAAAATACTCTGACCTTTCCAACTGTATCTTATTCATGATCAGCCTAAGGATGATAAAAACAAAACAAAATCATTGTCTATTCTACCTCTCAAGGCATTAAAGATAAAGCAAATGGTGCACGGGTTAAAGGACTAGTTTTTGGGGCTTTGCTGACCTCAGTTGGTGGTATGGTTTCTGCTGCTTTGTATCATTTTGCAAGATGGTATCCTAGCTCAATTCTTCAGGTGAAATTCTGCCTTTCTAGTGAGAAATTTTCATACAACTATGCACTTACACATTAATTGTTACATTGTCTCATGGAACAAACATGATTCATAATAGTGCTTACTCCCATTCCTAGTCCTATTGAAATCAAGCATTAGTACCTTGATTTGTATATGCATATTCTAACATCAATTACAATATTGTAAGTTTTTTATATTAAAATGCTTTGTGAAATGGTTGCTAATTGGGGCCAACTTGGGGTGGCCATTCTGTTCCTAGATACTTTGGACTAAATTACAGGACTCTTACATCTTATCACTACTTTTACTAAGGATAGATGATGCTATAGAAATGACTATAAATAACACTTTGAAGTCTGGAAGGTTGATTATTGTATTATTTCAGTTTAGTATCATACTTCATGAAAAGAAAAACATGGACAATCTCAATTTTAAACCTATTAACCTATTTTCTGTGTTAAGCAAGATCGTCACCAAAGTTCCAGACCACAGGGACGTCTGAACTGCAATAAGTGCAAAAGAAGGGAGGAATCTGAAATGCCTTTGTGTCAAAGACCCTCTAAAGTTCCAGGTCTGAAAGGGATCTTCTGACCTTGTTATTATATGTGGGACCAGAGTTACTACTTAAATATTTAATCCTTAAAATGACTTTCTTGCAGATGTTTGGGTTTCTGGGGGGCATAGTGTGGTAATAAAATCCTTTCTGATGTTCTTGCTGTTTAATTTTGGATTTAAGTCTCACTCCTGCTCCTATTGCCCATCTCCAGGGATCTTTTGACTGTCCCTTGGGTTCTCCAACTTCTGTGTCCCCTCTGCTCTAACCTTCTGCTACTCTCTCATGCTATTCCAACTCAACCTGTGACATTCTCTGTGTATTCAGACTTTGAGATCAGATTCCTCTTTTAATCTTTCTCCTCTCTTCCATCTCTTATTCCTGCCAATTTTCCCCATTGCTGCTTCATTTCAATCAATCTAGCTTTGTTTCTCCAGATTTCCTCTTCTCCACTGACCCTCCTGTAGTTTTTAGTGTATTTAAGATTATATTACCATTGTTCATACAGTGCAATATCTATTCATGGCACTTACAGACTGGTCTGAAGAAATTACAGTACAATCTAAGTTAACCATGACCGAGGGAGAGCTGACTCTTGACATAGATAAGAACAGAATGAGGTTTACATAATAGAAAGTCAGGAGATAATGTATTTGTTACACAAACAATTTTTGGGGGCTCTTTGCACCATCTCCAATTTTCTGACAGCCTTTAAAAATTGTTGACACCAGGCCTGGAAATGGGAGTCTACTCTCAGTCTCACAAATGACACATTCAGAGGTAAAATCGCCTCCCTACCTTCTACTCACTATTTCCCTGTTCATACACCCAAGGATCATGTTAACCTTTCTTTGCCACAGCACTGCACCGGGCCTTCATATTCAGTTGTTTGTCCCCATGATCCCTACGTCCTCTTCGGAGGTGTGTGGTTTTGTTTTGTTTCTTTGGCGTGTGTGTGTGGGACAGGTGGGGGGATTGGTGTGTGTTGTGTAGCCCCATGGGCTAGCTTGCCTTTATTATATTTACTGCTTTGCAGTATATTCAGCAGTAATGCAAGAAAACGACAGGCCTGTATCCTGTAAGACATTAGCTTCAGCAAGTTAACATTAGGCTTGAGGCCTATGAACTTTGAACAGATAAACTTTGCACAGATAAATGGCCCAATGGAAAACCCCAAGAATTTGGGGAGCTGAAAATAAGAGTTTAAGGGGAAGTTCTGACCACAGGTGCATGAGTCAACCACAGAAGTGTCCTGGCAATGAACGTATATAACAGGTACATGAGATACATCTAAGGGTAGCCTGCTTGCTTGCCTATAAATCTTTTCTTATAAGTTTCTTATTTTCTTACAGGTTTGATTATTTGTTTCATTATAATAAGTTTATATTAGAGTATATTTTGGCTGTAACACAAGAGACCTACAGGCCACATCCAGTATGTTGATCTAAGGCAAAATTATCATACATATGTTTGGGACCTTTCACCTATGAGCACACGATCCAGATATGGCGGCTACCTTTAACATAAAGGATGCGTTGAAGTAGGTTGGCATGGGGGGCTTCCTAAATTCATAGCCTTTTAAACGTAACAGGTACACCACAACGTAGAACTTGGAATGAATTGAAATAATTAGGACAGAAATAAGAAATGTGATACCTAACCACAAAAGGGCCATAGTATCAAATGGACGTATATTATAATAAGTTGAGATCACTGATATACTAACCCATAGGAAAAAGACACTCCAACGTTAGTAAGATGAGGAAATACAAATAAGGAAAAGAGGGAAAAATCCCCTACTGAATATGCATCAAACATAGCGGCGTCAGCGTAGTATGTTATAAAAGTGGCATCCCAGCCTAGGAGCGGTAGGAGAAAGAGATGTAGTCCTTGGGAGGTGCCAGAGTGACGGCCACTGGTGATGATGGGGAAGGTGATGGTGATGAGGAAGATGATGGCTAACATTTCAGGATATTCTACAGAAGATAGTGTGAGTATATGGATGTGCAGATGTACATTCTGTAGTATCTCTATCTGCTTACTGAGTTGGGGTGTTTGTGACTGTGCTAAATGTATTAATAAACTATATTTGTAAATATAAAAGAGTTCCTATAATGTGACTGTTGCACTGTGCACATTGGGGTTCCCAACGGTATAATAATTTTAATACTGGGTCTAATCTTGGAACAAGAACCTGTCAACCCTCAAAGTGAAAACTGGGGATTCTTAAGTAATCAATATAATTAATACATAATCTAAAAATTGGACAACAGATGACTTTTTTGTTGTTGTTGTTTTTTTTTTTGGACAAACTAGTTAGTTTGTCAAGCCAGTCTTGCAAAACTGTTATGAAAATTTTATTAGCCCAAGTACAAAATTTATGTCCACTCATTACTGAGGTAACTAATGATAATTCAGAAAGAGACTTTACTCATTCATTGGTAAGTAAAATTTTGCAAGGCTGTGTTAAACTTAGTTAAATTAAATAGCAATTTAGCGTCAACCTTATCTATGAAACAACTAATACTCATTGACTGAAAGGCCAGAAGGGATGGTTAGCTCATCTAGTCCAGTGATTCTCAAACTTTTGAGCAACCGGAGGACCCCCATTTTGATTTAAAAATTTTCACAGACCCCCAAGTCCCTCGCTCAGCCCCAGACCCCGCCCCCACTCCACCTCTTCCCCCAAAACCCCCCCACTCCACCTCTGCCCCTCCTTTCCCCCACCTCTTTTCGCCCCGTCCCTGCTTCTCCCCCTCCCTCGCAGTGCCTCCTGCATGCCGCTGAACACCTGTTCCCCGCTGTGCAGGAGGCATTGGGGAGGAGTTGGTCAGTGGGGCTGGTGGACCCCCTGGAGTAGGTCCACGGACCCCAGTTTCAGAAACACTGATCTAATTTGATCTCCTGAATAACATGATATTTCCTTGAATTATTTGTTTGAACTAGAGCAGATTTTTAGAAGAACATCCAATCTTGATTTTAAAACTTTCAGTGATGGAGAATCCCCCACAATCTTTGGTAAATTATTCCACTTGTTAGTTGGTCATGCAAGGTCTGCATAAGGTCTAGGCAGATTTCATATCCCTGTGTCAAGCAGGGCTTTGGAGCTGTGCTCCGGTTCCGCTCTAGCTCCAGGCAAAAACCTGCAGCTCCACTGCTCCGGAGCTGCTCTGCGCTCCAGCTCCGGGCTCCGCTCCAAAGCCCTGGTGTCAAGAGAGTGCAGGGTCACCCCCTTCTTCTTTGTGTGATAATCTGTATCTCACAGCTGTTGGTTGCACATCCGGTTGCACAACTTTCTAATCAGCAGTCTCTCTAGGGGTGGCCCATTTGTTCCAGTGAGGGCATGATGAGTGGAGCCACCACAACACACCCACTTCCTTCTTATTGCCAGTGGCGTGTGTCTGAGCAAATGTAACTGTTCTGAGAGTACACACTTCTATAGTTAGCAAATTGTTGATTAAGTAGAGTAGTGTTAGGTTTAATGTTCCAGACATGAAATTGTCAGTGGCCAAAGAACTTCTCCTCTTGCTGAGGACTTGGTGCTGGGAACCCATGTGGTGGATCACAAGTTCCCAGGCTTTAAGAACAGCCTCACAGAGAGGCTGTCATGCCCCTCAATGGTGGCCACATGAGGTGTGTGTTCTGCCTTGGTGAAGGGCATGTTCTGGATCAGCATGAGATCTGTAGGTCCTTTGAAAGCAGATCCAGTGCTCAAGGGAGTACCTCCTGTTGGCTTTCCTGCTGGAATAATCCATGTGTCAGGACTGCCATCCTGGATTCCAGGCTTCCAGGAGCTTGGGAGACCGGAGGTCATCGAAGTCCATGCTGGTGGTGTCTTCAAAACCTCCTGAAGTGCTAACACTCCCTCATTGAGGAAGCATTGGGACAAGTTGGACACCGAGCACAAGACTTCAGGGAAAAGACACGGAGATCACCTTTCCCAAGCTCAGCCCTGAAGCCTCACAAGGACTTGAGGCCATCAAAACTTAGAAAAAAATTCCCTGAGCATGGGGGTTCGTACCAGCTGAGGCAATGGGGATATGCCACAAATCTCGATAAACTCCATTCTAGCCATACTGTCCCCATCGGTACTGAGATCTTAGGAGCATTCTCTGGCTCTGGTACTGGCTCCAATGCAAGTACTGGCATTGGCTGTGTGCAGACACCCTCAGTGGCTCAGCCCAGCCACACCTCTGTGCCCCCAAGGCCAATGTCTCCACTGCTCCAAGTAAAGAGACTGAACCTCTCTGCTGAGGACTTACATGGAACTCTTGCACTGCCTGTTCTGCTCTTGGCATCTTGGTTCATGGAACTGGCACAGCTGTACCCATTGGGGTAAATTATCAGTCTTGCCAACATCTGGGAGGGCACCTTTGCTCCCAGAGGAAAACTACTTACACCATCCCTGGCCAGGTTTCAGGACTCTGCTTTCCTTCTGTCTTACATGAGGGAAGGAGACCTGTCCTGGCGAACGCATGAGCTGTGCCAACCCATACTGGTACTGGGATTGCTGGTACCAACCACTGTGGCTGATGGTGGCATATCATAGCTTGTGCCACCGTACTATGCCGAACTGACCTCTCAGACATAGTTGAGGCATAGGTCAACCTCCCCTTACTTAGAGAGATCCTTCCTCAGCTCAGGTGAAGGACTGTTGGCAGTAGCAGACACCTTCAATATGGCAGCCTCATGGGCATGACAAGCCACAACCAGTACTGGCAAACACCACCTCATTGCTGCTAGATGAGGACCTAGTACTGTACCAAGTGTCAGCCACTCCAGAAGATCATAAAATCTTCCAGGACCTCAGGATGTGAGAGGCAACAACCTTGCAGTTTTCCACTGAGGAGGTGCTGGATACGCTGCACAAGCAGCTCAATTTATCTTGCATTTGTTGATACCTCCCTGAATAGTAAGTCCCATAAATAACGGGTTATTGTATCCTGCGAAGGCTCTGTGGTGGACACCTGCATCCTTGGCACCAATCTCAGTGGGAAAATAGTACCAATCTTCTTGCTGCACCCCTTTGGGAATTAACACACCATGCATGTCCCCCACCCCCTCAGCACACAGGCGAGGGGGGGACACACAGATGGATCAGAGGCTATGAGGGCAGGGGAGGAGGAAATCTCCATGTGATTCACAAGCTCCAGGCCCCTCTCCTGCAGAGAGGGTTCAGCTGCTAGGCAGAGCAGGAGGGGCTTGTAGGGGGTGCATGGATCCCATGGGTTTGGCTCTGAGCAAGGGGTGCAGCTTTTCAGTCCTACAGGGTTGGGGAGTCCAGGGCCACTGGGCAAAGGGCATCCAGCACCTGGCCCTTCACAGGGCAGCCAGATCCAGCCTCTAGGATGGTGCCGTACCTAATCCCCCTTCCCTGACAGTGCCCCACCCTGGGTCCTGTTGGTGCCAGCTGCAGAACTTCCCTGCCTCCTCATCATCCCCCATTCCCCCCCCCCCTGCAGCAGTACTACCACCTCCCCACTCCTGTCTCCCTACCCAGACCCTGCTCACCCAGGCTGACCCTTTTCTCCTCAGCGGAGCCTCTCACCCTTGCCAGATTCCCCTTCCTCTGCAGCTCATAGCCTCAAACTGGGGGTGCCCAGGATGCTCTGGAGGGGGAGGGTGCTGCCCATGTCCTAACCCACAGGAGGAGGCTGAGTTCACTACCACACCCCCAGAATACCGGACGTCCAGGTACCCACGGAACAGCAGAGGCCCGCCCCCGCCGGTATGCCCTTACACATATGGTGCTTGTGATGTCAGGCTGGTGGGGGCGGACAGCGTACTCTGATACCAGATGAAACCACTTCTGGTACTGAACAGGGACAAATCTTACCCAAAACAGAACTGTCCAGCTTAAATCCAGACCAATGACCTGCCGAGTTTTGGTTCTTGGCAGGTGAGAATGCCTGGTGCAAGCAGCATATGGCAGCAGCTCAGTGCCCACAGACTATAGGAGAGCAGCACAGTGCTGGGCAATGGTAACGGAGGCCTGGTGGGCATGGACCCTGTGACCAATCTCCTCCCACTCCCCTGCCACACTCACCTCCCTGATAACTGTAAGGACCAGGGTCAGGGACCCAGGTTTGCAGGACCTGGGACAGCCAATATTCCCAGAGTGCCACTGGGATGCCATGAAGAGGCACAGCCAGGGAGCACTATGGAGAGTAGGCGCTACAGGAAGTACCATCTAGAAGACTCAGGGTGACAGCACCCTCGTCCCTCTGATTAGCCAAGCATCCTATTTAACCTCAGGGATCGGCCCGGGCAGTTGTGTGGGCAGCCATCTAGACTTTGGCCTGCTGCCATGCCATACTTTGCGTGATCCCTGACTCCAGCATTACTCTGACCCTACCTCTTGCTTCCGGATTCCAGCCTAATACTAACTCTAGTATCTAGCCCTGGCCTGACTCTGACCCTGGTTCTTGTGACTACTGGGCCTGGTGGACAGACCTCAGCCCAGCTGTGACCACTAGGCCAGACTGCCTATGCCCCAGTCCCTTACAATAACCTTGTACCCACACCCTTGCCCCAGGGGCATGCACCTCACATTTTATAGCCCATTGGTTTTCACAGTACCATTCTTCTCTTTCCCATCTCCCCTATCCCTATATGGGGACCCATCTCATAGACTGCAGTAGAAGCTATGTGATGCAATAGAAAAGGGGAAAGAGGTTCTATTTGAGATGCTTTCTCATCCCCAAGAAGAATGGGGGACTCCAGATGATACTAGTTCTAAGGGGCCTGAATGTTTTACCTCAAGAAGCTCAGATTCAGGATGGTATCCTTTGCTTCAGTCATCCCATCTCTAGACCAGAAGGACTGGTATGCTGCCTTCAACCTCCAGGATGTGTATTTTTCACATCACAATATACTGGCCTGTAAACTCTTCCTGAAGTTCATGGTAGATGACAACCGCTGTCAGTGCTGGCTCTTGCGATTTGGGCTTTCCATGGCACCAAGGCTATTTATGAGGTACCTTGCAGTGGTGGTGGCCTGCCTCCGAAGGCTAGGTATTTAAACGTTCCCATATCTGGATGGCTGGGTGATCAGAGGTCACTTAGACCTCCAACTGCAGACCAACGATCCTGGCATTGTTTGTGTGGCTAGGTTTGTTGGTGAATGAAAGAATCCACCTGGACACCCACGCAAAGGATAGGGTTTATAGGAGCCATATAGGATGCCACCATGTCCGTGGCCTTCCTACTGTTCAACAGATTCTAGACTTTGTGGGATCTGTGCTCTTACTTTTAGTCATGTCATCAAACACAGATAGGGACCTGCCTCAGACTTAGGGTCCTCATGGCATCTTGTATGCTCTTCAGCCCTCACACAAGACTTTCACATCATACTGGCAGGCGTCATTTGGACTTGCTGGTATGCATCCCACCATCTGTCTTCAAATTTCTGGATTGGTGGAAGGATCCCTGCAACTCATGCAGGGGAGTCCTGTTTAACCCAGAGCCACCATCAAGGACTATGATAACTGATGCCTCCATGCTAGGTTGGGGGGCACACAGGGGCAGCGGTACAGCCCAAGGCCTCTGGTCATCAGGGAGAAATGGTGCATGTAAATGTACTAGAACTCAGGGCTATATACAATGTGTACATGGAAAATTATGATTAATCTCAAAACACAATGGTTATCCCACTATCCTGCACAAAAAGCACAACCGCTCTCCCCCCAAAAAGACCCATTCCAAAGTGAAAAATAAAATATTGCGTACCAGTTACCTTTGGGTAGTGCCTTGTTTCAGGCTTTGCTCCTGTAATTTCCCCTTTTGTTTTAATGTGCATCATTTCACCAAAGAGAAGAAACAGGCAAGATTTCCTGGGAATATGAGTTTTTGATCCTGGAAATTAATTATTCAGAAAATACTTATAGTGTATTTCAGATAATCAGGTACTGACAATAGATACATTGAGTTTAAGGCCAGCAGATGACCACCAGATCATCTAGTCTGACCTCCTGTATAACACAGGCCACCAACACCCCCAGCAGGTGTGCACTGAACCTGACAATGGAAATTAGACCAAACCATTACAGTCTACAGGAGACTAGACTATTAAGTTCCGCAGGCAGAGAAACAAGGGACTGAGGCGCACCAGTGCGCGAGGCTCCTGCAATGGCTGGGAAATGATTAAGTGAGATGTAATCCTGGCAAGTGACCTGCAGCCACATGCTGTAGGGAAAGGGGAACACCCCCCACCCCCCAAGTGGGGGAAAATCCTTTCCCAGCTCCACATATGGTGATCAGTTAGTCCCTGAGCATGTGAGTAGGAACCAGACAGCCAACTGCGTGCATTAGAGAGAGAGAAGCTTGGTGCCATCTCAGAGCCCTGGCCCTCCATCCAATGTCCCATCTCCAGCCATGACCAGCCCTGATGCTTCAGAGGAAGGAGATTTTAAAAATAAACAAAACCCCCAGAATACATCGTGGGGGAGAGGGAATCCTTGCCTGATCCCTGCAGACAGCCACCTGAAACCCTGAAGCATGAAATTTTAAGAACACAAGACATAAACCAGAAGTGAGCCTTGGGGCTGCTGAGCCCGGTCCCCTACCATCACAAGTACCCCTGTCCTACAATAGCTCTCATAAATTTGCCCATTTCCTCCTCCTTGCCCTTGTTTTATTAGATTACATGGCAAGCAACTCTTTTGCAAGAGGCTTTAACTTTTGAGAAGGGGAACATTGACTCTCTGGTCAGTACTGGTGGTGGGGGAGGGTGCTGTTTTCACCATAGTAGTTGTTACATTGTTCAGGGTTACTGGTAATGAACAGGAGGAGGCAACATGCCTATTACCTGAGATAAAATGATTGTTTTTGGGAAGCAAGTTGGAAGATGGCATAATTAGACACTTGGCATTTGTATTCTCTCATTGCTTCAGAGCTGCAAAAATTGAAGTAGTTTATTTTCTCTTGGTAATGCTCCTTTCTGGTCCAACAATTTATCAGAAATGTTAATCCAGCCAGCAGTTAGTGTGTGCGTGGCGGGAGCCGGGGGGAGGAGAAGGAAGGGATTTAAAATTAGCTTGGAAATATTGCACAACTCATTAAAAATGTAATCATGCATAAAATGAGATCAATGAAAATGTATCTAAAAGTGCAAGGAAAAGGCATTTTCTAGTGTGATTCTGGATTTAATAGACTGGATTTTAATTTAGTCAGTTTCCAACAAAAATCCCTTCAGGCTAAATAAAACAGATCCCCCTCCCAGTTATTGTATGGACAACTAATTTTCTGCACCCTTCCTTCTAATATTCAATCTTATCTCTTGCTGGATAGAGGTTTCAGTATATTGCAGAGTTTGTTTTCTTTACATTTTCCATTACTGCTTTTTCATTTGCATGATAAATGATCAGAGGTAGAAACAGGATAAAACCAAGCAGAACACTTCATTATTAATTTTGTTTAAATGAGGGTAACTTTTATCCACCTCCTTTTTTTTTAAACAGTGTTTATATGTGGAAATGGTTTTAAGATTCTTTTGCTGTATAGCTAGAAAAAATGTCATAATGTCTCAAGTCGACCTTTGCTTAATAAAACATGGTTTGTTATGCTTTTTTTCTTCTGGCTTTAAACAACTAGTGAGACTCATTTATTGTTCATTTAAAATAATTTATTCTTGTTGCATAAATGGTTTTTAATGTTAACATACATACTTTGAAATTTAATTCTTTAGTGCTTTTTTAGCCCCGATCCTGCAATGAGATTGTGTGAGTAGACTCCAAGTGAATGCTGAGCAATAGTGGGCATCTCATTGTGGAGTTGAGACCTGTGTACGTTACAATTCTTAAATAGCTTCAAGATTTTTGTAAACAAGATGTGACTTCTTCATCCTCATCATTTCCATGATAATCAGTCGTCATGTTTGGCTTCTGCTTGTTCGTTTGAGACGATATCATTGTTTGCTGGTTTAGAAGAGATGGGAATTGTTAGTTTCACTTCTCTCCCCTCATATGAACATACAGGAGCATTACGTCAAGAATGAGGGAAAGAAGCTTTACATGTAAATATTTTAATCACTTGGAAGTTTTGGGACAGGAACTAGAAAAGTAATCACAAAGTTTTCCCAACAGAATGACTTTTGTACAGCCATATACTGTACAAAACCTTTTAATTTTATGTATAAGTGGAGGTAGATTTGTCCTTTTGAATCTAACTGTTCATACATTTATGTACATTTAAAATCTGTTTGTGGTAACGACCTATAATGTTTTGTAGCTATAATGGTTCTCAAGCTGGGGAGATACCATAACTGAGTGGTGAAGCTTGGATGGAATATTTAGTCTTGCCCTTTACAGGTTGAAAGGTGAGAGTCCTGCCCCAAGCAGATTTTGCCATTTCCAAGTTATGACAGTTGGGGTTTAGATCTCAGGGGAGGGCGGGGAAAAGGATTTGATTGGCTTGTAGTTTCAGATACCAGCAACCCCTTTGGGGAGAAGAAAAATAATTGTGTAGATGCTATAAATAAGGTTTTTCCCTCCCAGCAGAATTCTGAGTGTTTCTTTGAATAATAATAAAGTACTCAAATTAATTGAAGTATATCTTTCTATTCCAGTTCTAAATGCTTTGGAGTTAAATGCTCTGGAATAATATTGCAGACTTGGAACATATGTAGTGGTGATATCCATGTGATAAATCTATTAACTATCTTTTATCTATTTCACTATAGTATCTAAGCATAGCAGCTCATAAATCTTTGACCACCTTATTTGCACTTTGCCCACCGGTTTGCCTCTCACAGTTCTTATTCTGATATTCTAAACTTTTCAGCAGCTTTAAAAAGCTGCCATCATTTTGAAATACATGTTTATCATATTGTTTTCTTTTCCAGTTTTTTAAATCTCTTCCCGTGCCTTCCCTCCCCCAAATTACAGTGCTCTGCAATGCAGTAAAGGTAGTATTCAGTCCTGCACCGATGGTAAGTTTAAAAGATGGTAACTCTCAGCCGCTAGAAACAGAAGCTTTCTAACATTGGAAATTAGAGATTTCCAGCTTTTCAAGAGGTGTAGAACTTGTTTTTAAACGAAGTAGTGTAGCCCATTGGGCTAGCTTGCTTTTATTATAGTCACTGCTTTGCGTTATATTCTGCTTTTATTATATTCAGCAGTAATCTATAGATCGGGCTACAGTAGGTCCTGAGATATCTAATTTTAGAGTTGTGACTTATGGAAAGGAAACCTATCTTAGTTTAGTGTGTTTAATTTAGTGTTTGCCTAATTCATCTTTAACTCATACCAATGTAAATCAAGAGTACCTGAATGGAACCAGTGTAAGTGAGGAGAGAATCAGGGCCTTAATTTTTTTCTTTTCTTCTGGGACCTGTTAAACCCATAATAAAGGCAGTTTAGTTTTATAGGTGGAGGACCATAATAAACAGTCCCAATAATATTTTAAGAACTTGCTAGAACATTTCTAAAAGACACATAATGTATGTCACAACCTTTACATGTTTGTGGCTTTGATATTGCATTTGGAATGTCTTGCATAACTCACTGATGGTTTTTCCATTCATTAAACATTTATACCACATCATGCATTGCAAATACATATTTATATGTATGTTTATGTATGCATTTATATATAAATAATACTTAAAACAGTGCTACTATATGGGGCATTTATAACATCCTCTATAGTTTGAAGGTGTTAGGCAATCTATTATAAAATATTCTTGTGAGCTTTTTTTCTTTTGAGAAGCTTTAACAAAGCTTAGTGGGGGGGGAGAGGGATAGCTCAGGGTATGTCTACACTACGAAATTAGGTCGAATTAATAGAAGCCGGTTTTATAGAAATCGGTTGTATACAGCCGATTGTGTGTGTCCCCACATAAAATGCTCTAAGTGCATTAGTTCGGCGGACCGCGTCCACAGTACCGAGGCTAGCGTCTGCTTCCGGCGCATTGCACTATGGGTAGCTATCCCACAGTTCCCGCAGTCTCCGCCGCCCATTGGAATTCTGGGTTGAGATCCCAATGCCCGGATGATGCAAAACAGTGCCGCGGGGGGTTCTGGATACATGTCGTCAGGCCCCTCCCCCTCCGTCACAGCAACGGCAGACAATAGATTCGCGCCTTTTTACCTGGGTTACCTGTGCAGACAACATACCACGGCAAGCATGGAGCCCGCTCAGCTCAGCTCACCGTCACCATATGTCATCTAGGTGCCGGCAGACGTGGGACTGCATTGCTACACAGGAGCAGCAGCTAACTGCCTTTTGGCGGTAGACGGTGCAGCATGACTGGTAGCCTTCATTGGCGATCTGGGTGCCGGCAGCCGTGGGGCTGGCAGCCGTGGGGCTGCATTGCACCAGCCCCCTTGCCTTTTGGCAGTAGATGGTTTATTACGACTGGTAACCGTCCTCGTCGGACAGCAGTGGCTGTCGATCATGGGCACCTGGGCAGACAATGATGGTTATCAGTCGTAGTATACTATTTTCTGCAAAGCACCCAGTTTTCTGCTAAGCACCCAGAAGAGGCCGAGGGCGATCTGGGTGCTGGCAGACATGGGGCTGGCAGCCGTGGGGCTGCATTGCACCAGCCCCCTTGCCTTGATGATGATGGTTATCAGACGTAGTATGCGTAGGATGGGGCACCATTGCTACACAGCAGCAACCCCTTGCCTTTTGGGCAGTAGATAGTATATTACGACTGGTATCCATCGTTGTCATACTGCAGTGGGTATCAGATTGTGCAATAGACCTGAAGGCTAACTGCCAAGCGCCCAGTATTTGCTGCCAAGCACCCAGAAAATGCCAAGGGCTATCAGTCATGCTGCACCGTCGTCTTAAGATGTAAAAAATAGATTTATTCTGTATTCATTTGCTTCCCCCCTCCCTCCTGCTAAACCCAGGCTTTTGAGTTCAATCTTTGGGGGGGGGGCCATTCTGTGTGACAGTTGTTTGTGTTTCTCCCTGATGCAAAGCCACCTTTCTTGATTTTAATTCCCTGTACCTGTACGCCATGTCGTCACTCGCCCCTCCCTCCCTCCTTCCCCTGGTCCGTCAGATACTACTTTTGCGCCTTTTTTCAGACCAGACGCCATAGCTAGCACTGGGATCATGGAGCCCGCTCAGATCACTGCGGCAATTATGAGCACTATGAACACCACGCGCATTGTCCTGGAGTATATGCAGAGCCAGGACATGCCAAAGCAAAACCAGGACCAGGCGAGGAGGAGGAGGAGGCGATTGCAGCGCAGCGACGAGAGTGATGAGGAAATGGACATGGACCTAGACCTCTCACAAGGCACAGGCCCCAGCAATGTGGAAATCATGGTGTTAATGGGGCAGGTTCATGCTGTGGAACGCCGATTCTGGGCCCGGGAAACAAGCACAGACTGGTGGGACCGCATCGTGCTGCAGGTGTGGGACGATTCCCAGTGGCTGCGAAACTTTCGCATGCGTAAGGGCACTTTCATGGAACTTTGTGACTTGCTTTCCCCTGCCCTGAAGCGCCAGAATACCAGGATGAGAGCAGCCCTCACAGTGGAGAAGCGAGTGGCGATAGCCCTGTGGAAGCTTGCAACGCCAGACAGCTACCGGTCAGTGGGGAATCAATTTGGAGTGGGCAAATCTACTGTGGGGGCTGCTGTGATCCAAGTTGCCAGGGCAATGAGAGACCTGGTGATATCAAGGGTAGTGACTCTGGGAAACGTGCAAGCCATAGTGGATGGCTTTGCTGCAATGGGATTCCCAAACTGTGGTGGGGCGATAGACGGAACCCATATCCCTATCTTGGCACCGGAGCACCAAGCCACCGAGTACATAAACCACAAGGGGTACTTTTCAATGCTGCTGCAAGCCCTGGTGGATCACAAGGGACGTTTCACCGACATCAACGTGGGCTGGCCGGGAAGGGTACATGATGCTCGCGTCTTCAGGCAGTCTGCTCTGTTTAAAAGCTGGAGGAAGGGACTTTCTTCCCGGACCAGAAAATAACCGTTGGGGATGTTGAAATGCCTATCGTGATCCTTGGGGACCCAGCCTACCCCTTAATGCCATGGCTCATGAAGCCGTACACAGGCAGCCTGGACAGGAGTCAGGACCTGTTCAACTACAGGCTGAGCAAGTGCTGCATGGTGGTGGAATGTGCATTTGGGCGTTTAAAAGCGCGCTGGCGCAGCTTACTGACTCGCTCAGACCTTAGCGAAAAGAATATCCCCATTGTTATTACTGCTTGCTGTGCGCTCCACAATATCTGTGAGAGTAAGGGGGAGACATTTATGGCGGGGTGGGAGGTAGAGGCAAATCGCCTGGCCGCTGATTACGCGCAGCCAGACACCAGGGCGGTTAGAGCAGCACAGCATGGCGCTGTACGCATCAGAGAAGCTTTGAAAACCAGTTTTGTGACTGGCCAGGCTACGGAGTGAAACTTCTGTTTGTTTCTCCTTGATGAACCCTCCACCCCTCCCCCCCCGGTTAACTCTACTTCCCTGTAAACCAACCACCCCACCCTCCCCTACCCTCCCCCCTTCAAGCACCAGTTGCAGAGGCAATAAAGTCATTGTTACTTCACATTCATGCATTCTTTATTAATTCATCACACAACTAGGGGGATAATTGGAAAGGTAGCCTGGGATGGGTGGGGGAGGAGGGAAGGAAAAGGACACACTCCAATTTAAAACTTTAAAACTTATTGCTATGGAAATCATCTAGGGTGGAGTGAGTGGGTGGCCGAAGGCCCCCCCACCGTGTTCTTGGGCGTCTGGGTGAGGAGGCAATGGGACTTGGGGAGGATGGCTGTTGGTTACACAGGGGCTGTAGCGGCGGTCTCTGCTCCTGCTGGCTTTCCTGCAGCTCAACCATACGCTGTAGCATTGGGGAGGAGGGCTGTTGGTTACACAGGGGCTGTAGCGGCGGTCTGTGCTCCTGCTGCCTTTCCTGCAGCTCAACCATACGCTGTAGCATATCAGTTTGATGCTCCAGCAGACGGAGCATGGACTCTTGCTTTCTGTGTGCAAGCTGACGCCACCTCTCATCTTCAGCCCGCAACTTCCTCTGTTCCTCCCGCTATTCAGCTCGCCACCTCTCCTCCTCAGCCCGCGATTCAGCCCGCCACCTCTCCTCTCGCTCATATTGGGCTTTTCGATAATCAGTCATTGACTGCCTCCACGCATTCTGCTGTGCTCTGTCAGCGTGGGAGGCAGTCTGTAGTTCTGTAAACATTTCATCACGTGTCCTTCACTTACGTTTTCGAATATTCACTAGCCTCTGCGAAGGAGAAACATTTGCAGCTGGTGGATGAGAAGGGAGAGGTGGTTAAAAAGATACATTTTAGAGAACAATGGGTACACTCTTTCACGTTACATTTTGCTGTTCACATTACACAGCAGATGTGCTTTCATTACAAGGTCGCATTTTTCCTCTTATATTGAGGGCCTGCCTGTTTGGTGTGAGAGATCACTCACGCAGTGCCAGGTCACAGATTTCAGCTTGCAGGCAGCCATGGTAAGACACAGTCTTTTGGCTTTTTTAACCTTCTTAACATGTGGGGATGGTTTCAAAGAGTACTGCTATCATTAACCATACCAAGGACCCGTTGGGTTGGCCATTTAAAATGGGTTTGCAATGTAAAAGGAGGGGCTGCGGTTTCAGGGTTAACATGCAGCACAAACCCAACTAATTCCCCTCCCCCCCACACCCAATTCTCTGGGATGATCACTTCACCCTTCCCCCCACCGCGTGGCTAACAGCGGGGAATATTTCTGTTCAGCAGACCAGGAAGGGGCACCTCTGAATGTCCCCTTAATAAAATTGCCCCATTTCAACCAGGTGACCGTGAATGATATCACTCTCCTGAGGATAACAAAGAGTGATAAGGAATGGATGTTGTCTGCATGCCAGCAAACACCGGGACCATACGCTGCCATGCTTTGTTATGCAATGATTCCAGACTACGTGCTACTGGCCTGGCGTGGTAAAGTGTCCTACCATGGCGGACGGGATAAGGCAGCCCTCCCCAGAAACCTTTTGCAAAGGCTTTGGGAGTATATGAAGGAGAGCTTTCTGGAGATGTCCCTGGAGGATTTCCGCTCCATCCCCATACACGTTAACAGACTTTTCCAGTAGCTGTACTGGCCGCGATTGCCAGGGCAAATTAATCATTAATCATTAAACACGCTTGCTTTTAAACCATGTGTAATATTTACAAAGGTACACTCACCAGAGGTCCCCTGTGTGCCCTCAGGGTCTTGGGTGAGTTCGGGGGTTACTGGTTCCAGGTCCAGGGTGATAAACATATCCTGGCTGTTGGGGAAACTGGTTTCTCCGCTTCCTTGCTGCTGTGAGCTATTTACATTATCTTCATGCTCATCTTCCTCGTCCCCAGAACCCGCTTCCCTGTGTCTTTCTCCAGTGAGGGACTCATAGCACACGGTTGGGGTAGTGGTGGCTGCACCCCCTAGAATCGCATGCAGCTCTGCGTAGAAGCGGCATGTTTGCGGCTCAGCCCCGGACCTTCCGTTTGCCTCTCTGGCTTTGTGGTAGGCTTGCCTTAGCTCCTTAATTTTCACGCGGCACTGCTGTGTGTCCCTGTTATGGCCTCTGTCCTTCATGGCCTTGGAGACCTTTTCTAATATTTTGCCATTTCGTTTACTGCTTCGGAGTTCGGCCAGCACTGATTCATCTCCCCATATGGCGATCAGATCCCGTACCTCCCGCTCGGTCCAGGCTGGAGCTCTTTTGCGATCCTGGGACTCCATCACGGTTACCTGTGCTGATGAGCTCTGCGTGGTCACCTGTGCTCTCCACGCTGAGCAAACAGGAAATGAAATTCAAACGTTCGTGGGGCTTTTCCTGTCTACCTGGCCAGTGGATCTGAGTTGAGAGTGCTGTCCAGAGCGGTCACAATGAAGCACTGTGGGATAGCTCCCGGAGGCCAATAACGTCGAATTCCGTCCACACTAACCCAATTCCGACCCCCTAAGGCCGATTTTATCACTAATCCCCTCGTCGGAGGTGGTGTAAAGAAACCGGTTTAAAGGGCCCTTTAAGTCGAAAGAAAGGGCTTCGTCGTGTGAACGTGTCAAGGCTTAATTTGATTTAACGCGGCTAAAGTCGACCTAAACTCGTAGTGTAGACCAGGCCTCAGTGGTTTGAGCATTGGCCTGCTAAACCCAGGGTTGTGAGTTCAATCCTTGAGGGGGCCACTTGGGGATCTGGGGCAAAATCAGTACTTGGTCCTGCTAGTGAAGGCAGAGGGCTGGACTCAATGACCTTTCAAGGTTCCTTCCAGTTCTAGGAGATGGGATATCTCCATTAAAAAAACAAACAAACAAACAAAAAAACCCACCTCCACCACATTTTGAAATGCTGCAGGAAGGAAGCTGTGTGTACAGAGAGAACTGCTACTCCTTTGTCCCATGAAATTCCGTTCAGGTTTGGGTGAATTATAAACTTTTGAAAATCTCCATACCCCTTCTGTCACTTGTGTTGTCAGCAAAATTTGGGTGGTGCACCAAAATATAACTGAACATCATTGTACTCCAGGGCCAGGCCCACGCTGCTGCTGTAGCAGCGATATGCTGCGTTAGGAACCCTGGAAGCAGACAGCATTGCCAGGAAAGTTAGGGGAGGGGGAGAGCTGGGCTAGGTTCTGCCTGAAAACTCCAGTCCAGACTCAGCATATGGCCCCAGCAACCCATTCCTCCTCTCTGGATAACAGCCATCTGCTGCCAGCTGATGTAGTTAGTCTGGTAGCTCAAGCTGTTGTGCTATGCTGTAGGTTCAGAGTTTAAATCCTATTGATACTTGCTGGGGTGTTGTTACAATTGCCCATAACATAATTTGTGTTCAGCATTTCCATTTTAAAAAAACCCTTGGAAATTATATTTAAAAATACTGTTAAAAGATTGTTAACGAAGTCACAAAGTCAAGCAGTCGAAAGTTGGGAAATGCCAGAATTTAAGTTGTCTGTGCAACCTTAGTTCTGCCCTCTTGTGTATGCATTATGATCTAGTCTTTAATGGCATGGTTGCATACTACTTTTTTCATAGGCCCCCTGGCTCATTCATTGCACAGGATGGATGGTGCTCAGAGAGTGAATCAGAATTTACTCTAGAAACTGGAGTGTATGTAGCGACCAAGGTAGAAAACTGCAGGAAGAGAAAATATGGTCTTTGGGGTAAAGCAAAGTGAATGCTATGCAGGCAAATTCAGTTCTATTCCTACTGCTCCCAGAGTCTTTCTGTATGGTACTGAGCAAGTCATTGAATTCAGAATATCTTAATTGTTTCTCATTTTCTGAGTGCCAGTTTGAGACACTTGGGGGCTGTTGCTCTTGCAGCTGAAGCCAGTGGAAGCTATTGATGCTCCAGATCTCAGGCAGTATGGTCTGTGGAGAAATGAGCACGGGGTTTGGAATGGGCAGGTCCTGAGTTCTAATCTTGGCTCTGCCACTGTGTCTCACTCTGTGGTACTAAGGACCATCACAAATCTCACCACTTCTTGTTCTCAGTGGAAGGCATGTGTCTTTCACCTTCCTTTCTCAAACTTATAGCAATGTATATATATAGTATATATTTTTTCCCTAAAAGAAGACTCCACTGGGAGAGAATGAGAGGAAAAGCACATGACTGATGTTATTCATGTTGCTTAAAGCACTACAGGAAGGCGTTCTGATACTATGGTGATAGGTTCTTATACTGCGCTTATCTAGAATAAAATAGAAATCTTTGTCTCAGTTTCTACATCTGTAAAATGGGGATAATTCTGTTATCTGGCAGTAGAGATGAATTCACTGAATTTGCGAGGCACAGTGAGGAAATGAATAATTCTATATTGTTATGCTGGAGGGTGTTGGTGGCTGTGGGAAGTCACAGACCTTGTTGAAGCGGATGGGCATGTTAACCACCTTTCATTCAGGCTAAATGAGCCAGCAAGAAAATATCCCTTTGTTCAGTGACAGCTGAAACAATAAAAGCCACTGCCCAAGGCACCAGCCAACATGGCAAGGCCTAAGCAGAAGATGAGCCTTGTGACCAGAGGAGTATCCTAGAGACTAATTGCAAATGCAGCAGTGGGGCATTGATTTTGGTTGCAGCTGTCTGAATGTGTGTGAAAGGAACCAGAAAGCAAACGGACAGCATGGGAAGCAATGTGAGTGTGGTCCTGCAAGGAATCCAAGAGAGAGCGCTTCCTTTGGGCACAGTACTCACTGGAAAGGCAGACTTGGAATTTGTGAGCAAGGAATTGGCCTTCTTTTTTGTTTCTACTGTTTCAGGGAAATAGGCCTTCGTGTTCATTCTTTATAAATAAAGCAGGATTGCACCAAAGAAATATCCAACTCCTATTACCAATTTCTCCTGCTAATGAAAACAACCATGCAATGTCACCAATATTGTCTAACTGCTTGGAGCAAGGAACAACAGTAGTCTCTAATTGAATTATAAGTATAAAAATATTGAACATCAGCCTCATTCCTTGTCCACTGCATGTAGCATGGATTGTGCATGTGTGGGAAGTGTGTGATCATAAAATTAAAGACTGACCTAATGTATATGCACAAGGTAGCCAAATTAAGGTTGTACAAGCAATCTAAATGTTTGACTCCACTTGCCCCTTGAATTACTGCCATCTCTCTAAGCTCATTGAATGCACTGTTTTTAATCACTGATGGGAGTTCCTCTTCTCCAGTTCCATTCTAGACTGTCTCCAGTCCAGCTTCTACCCTTTCCATTCTACCGAAACAAAGTCTCTAAAGACCTCTTCCTGTCCGAAGGTCAGAACCAGTACTTCATCCTCATCCTCTGATACCATCAACCTTGTCCTCCCTTGGCTTCCGTGACTTGGTCTTCTCTAGTTCTCTCTCTCCTCCGACACCTCTAATCACTCCGTCAGTGTCCTTTCGGAGGATCCTGCTCATCCCTCCTCCACTTTTTGTGAGGGTTCCACAAGGCTCTACTACTACCTACTTGGGGTCCCTTTCTCCTCTTCCTCTATACCTTATCTCTGGGAATTCTCATCCACAAACAAATTCAGCTACCATCCCTATGGGGATGATGCACAGATTTACCTTGCTAAACTTCAGACATGTCTCCTTCTTCTGTCCAAACTAAAAGCTTGGCCTGACTCCGACATCCCCTCGTGGATGTCTAGCTGTCAGCTGACAGCTAATGTGGCTAAAGCAGAGCTCTTAATCTACCCCCAAGTCCTCTCCCCTACCTCCTGTCTTGATCCCTGCGGGCAACACTATCATCCTTCCTGTAACCTTGGCATCATCTTCAACTCAAAACCTCTCTCTAGGTCCTAACATCCAGGCTATGTCTAAATCTTGCAGATTCTTTCTGTGTACGAGCTGTAAGTTATGGCCTTTCCTATCCATCCACGCGGCTAAAACTCTCATCTAGGCTCTCAGCATTTCACATCTTGATTATTGCAATGTCCTTTTCTCTAGCCTGGACAAATGCAATTTACTCCATTCAGAATGCTGCTGCAAAGATCTTTTCCCTAGCCCATTGCTTTGACTATGTCACTGCTCTTTGCATCCCTCGACTGGCTTCCCCCTTGTCGGATCAAACAGAAGCTCCTTGTTTTCACTTTCCAGGATCTTCACAGCTTGTTCCCACTCTACCTCTCATTTCTCATTCTCTGTCAAGATTTTGACTCACGATGCCAGCCTCCATCATCCACTTGTTAAACTTTCGAACAAGCACCTTCATGCTTCCTTTTGTTCTGTGTTTGTCTTACCGTTTCACCTAGGACATAAGAATAAGAACATAAGAATGGCCATACTGGGTCAGACCAAGGGTCCATCTAGCCCAGCATCCTGTCTGCCGACAGTGGCCAATGTCAGGTGCCTCAGAGAGAGTGAACCTAACAGACAATGATCAAATGATCTCTCTCCTGCTGTCCATCACCACCCTCTGTCAAACAAAGGCTAGGGACACCATTCCTTATCCATCCTGGCTAATGTCCATTAATGGACTTAACCTCCATAAATTTATCTAGTTCTCTTTTAAACCCTGTTATAGTCTTAGCCTTCACAACCTCCTCAAACAAGGAGATCTACAGGTTGACTGTGCGTGGTGTGAAGAACTTCCTTTTATTTGTTTTAAACCTGCTGCCCATTAATTTCATTTGGTGGCCCCTAGTTCTTATATTATGGGAACAAGTAAATAACTTTTCCTTATTCACTTTCTCCACACCACTCATGATTTTATAGACCTCTATCATATCCCCCTTAGTCTCCTCTTTTCCAGGCTGAAAAGTCCCAGCCTCTTTACTCTCTCCTCAGGACCAGGGTAATGGGGTCCTGGTCCATAACTACAGCTCCTAGGTGCTACGATAGTACAAATAGTAAATAATAACTACTCCACTTCCAAATTTCCGAGTCCTACTGAAAAGCAGGGAGATGTTGGAGCACTCCAAAATTGGTTGAAAGATTATTGGACAGTGTAAAAGTTGCTGTTGCGCCCCTATAATAAAAAATATAGCTTGGTTCATTACTAGTTTACACTATCATAAAACTGAAGTAACTCCATTGGGATGAATGTCATTAAACTTATCTAAAACTGGAGTAATACATTGGTGAACTAGAACTTACGTTCTCATCTATCTCTTTACATCAGACAATCTCAAAGTGCTTTGCAAAGAAATGAAGTATACCCCCTCCCCACACGGAGACTTGTGTGTATGTGCTCGGATATTTCATCTCAAGATGTAATAAATCCAGCTGTGAGAGGGTGGGAAGGTGTGTACAAACTTTTATGTCTACTGGAGGCTAAATTCTGCACTGACTTTTACCCTTTGCAATCTACCGGGGGGAGGGGAGGGGAGGGAAGGGAGGAAGAGGGAGCTGGGGAGTCCTAAAATGACAGACTACAGTTTCTCTGATCAAGAATACAAGACACACAATGAGAAATCAGGTCTCGAAAATAAAAGCCTGATTTAAATCGATTGAAGTCAATGGAAAGATTCCCATTTACTTAAGTAGCCCTTGAATCAGGCCTTAACACAGGGAATTAAATTAGTGATTCACAAATATGTGAGATACTGGACTTCATTTCTAAAATTTGCCTTTAACAAGAACGATACAATAAGGAAAAAAGACCATATAAACTTTATAGTTGATTTAGGGCAGGTAAGGGAAATTTGTGGAAATCTTTAACAGAAGCAGATCAGGACTAGATGATATTCCCTTTATATTGTATGGCATTAGATAGCAAACTTTCTATACCACTGAAAATTATGGTCCTGATTCACCAGTGCATTATTACATTTTTGTACCACTGTAATTCCATTATTAGTAATAATACTGGAGTAATGTAGTATTGAATTGGGCCCTAAATTTGAAAAATCCTAGCCAGCTGGGGAGGTACTGTTGAATGTGTCCCAATTACAGCATTAAACCGGTGAGCATACCTAGTATTCTCTTCTTACGTTCTTGCCTGCTAAGTAAGTCTCTCTCCCCCTTAGCATCTTGAAAACCTCAGTTATATTTTCTCTAGAACATCTTTTATCCACTGTTCAGTTTTGTTAGCATTTCTACGTGTTAATTCTTAATGTTTTATCATTCCATTCTCCTCTTCCCTATCTGCTCAGTCTATCCTGGGTTGTATGGTACGTTGTCTCTTCCATGCGTGCTTTGTGGTATGCTGGCCTCAGTTTGGCACACAAGTCTAAATGGGATCTATCAAAGAGACTTAAATTTTAGTCTAAGGAGGGCTTAAATGATTTCTCCAGATTTGGATTCTATCCCTCTCGTGCCTTGTTAGTCTTTGATTACATTACATTATGAAGACAGTTACGTAGTTATTTCTAGAGTCTCTCCCAAGTTTTTCCATTCTGTGTCTTCAGAAAGTGCCAGTTTAATATATAGCTTCTAATCCTACAACTTCTCATCGTAAACTTAACTAAAATTAAAATCAGTTGTATTATAATCCTTTTCCTATACGTTATCAGCTTTACCTCATACAGCAGTTCAGTATGGTCCATAGAGCTGGACAATTATTTTAGGGTGTCTTCCTCTTAATCTGTTTGTGTCCAAAGGAAAAAAAGTATTGGACTTCATACAGGTTTAAGTCATCACTTTCTTCTTCATTGCCTTTAGCTGTAACTTCACTCTTTGGCCTTGGTTAGCTTTCTAGTTTTTACTTGTCCATTCAAAGCTGGTGCTTTTTAGTTGCCATACTTAATGTATTAGGCTGCTGTGATGTGATGTGTCAAATGACCTTTTAAAATCCAAGCAGATTATGTCCAATGTTTTCCTCCTGTCTGCTGTCTGTTACCTCCTTAAAAAATTCCAACAGATGTGTCAAACAAGCTTTACCCTTTATGGGGCTCTGATGGCTACTTCTTATATCAGCTCACATTTCTCCAGATGTTTTGTGATCTCATCACTTACTAATGTCTCCACAATTCTGTCTACTACTGAAGACAGACTTATTACTGATTACTTTGGTTATGAATTTATAATATCCTGTCTCCTCCCTATTAGAACTAATTTTGATGACTTGAGAATCCTCAAAGAATATGGGTTTGAAGTTTAATGGAAAGGATCCTTTGTGGCTCCACATTCAATTTAGAGGGCTCTTTTTCTTTTCTTTCATTCTTTATTGTTACTGTTTTGATATCTTAAAATGCCCTCAAGTGTGCTGGGTATTTCACAAGCAACACCTAAGACGTGTCCCTTGCCCTGAAGAGTTGGCGGTATAAGTCGTTTCTTTCCATGACTGCTTTTTCCTTTTTCCAGCGTCCGCCTTTCTTATCATTCTGACTCCTTCCCCAATCCCTCCTATATCTACGTGTTTGCTACTCCACCCTCTCAGTTGTGTTTTCGCCTCCTGTTCATACAATTTATCAGGCCTTCACAGTCACAGGGCTCTTTAAACTGGTTGTTGCTCTTGGCTGGCCAGGCTGCTGCTCCTACACCCAGAATGGTTTACTTCATTTATTACATCAGGAGTATGGCTGAATCAAAGTGCCTCTCGTTTTGCAGTAAATACTGAAAAGACTGAGTTGCTTCAACAGTCCATTTGATGCTAAGGCACTGAAGGCAAAGAATCGGTCGCTGTGAACACTGCCTAGCCTTTGGCTGTGATGGAGATGACGAATAAATCTCTGATAAGAAATACAACTAGTCTAAATGGTACGTATTTGATGAAAGTTGCTGTCCCTGAGACATCTGACTGTGTTTTCCTTGAGTCTACTCTTGAAAATTAATTTATTTTACCTAATTTCCAAAGTGCTGATTTTTAGACTTTCCACTCTCATGAGCACCATTTCTTTGTGCCAATTTTCAGATATGCTGTCGAGAGTTGGCATCCATAAATAAATACAGCCAGCTGGAGAACTGGTTAGAAGATAACACATGAAATCCCTTTCAATTTCCATCCTTCAGAAGAAAAGGCTTTGTCATGGAGAATGAGAGAAACTAACAGTTTGTACCAAGGTTTCCCCGCATTTGAGAGCAGGGATTGTTGGAATGGCTGAGAACGACGGTATGTCCATGTAACAAGATTTATGGGAAAGCCATAAGCTCCATGAAGTGTATGCTATTTGGATCTGATACAAGTCAGCCTTTCCATTACATCTCTATAGCTTTCTGCATATTTGTGATTATCCTCATGAATTATGTAAGCTGTTGCTTTCAAACGAAAGAGACGTTGAGAAGGAATTAGAGAACATTATCTGAATGTTTACAGTTAACTCCAGATCTGTGAAGGCTGAATATTTTGTCCACTGGTTGAAGAAATGCAGTCTTGTGTGGAACCAATAAGCTTTCCTGATAAAGGGGCACACAGCTCCCTCTTTCCTGGAAGCTATTGCTACCACCACCACTAGAATCTCTCTGAATATTGAAGGGTAGATGGAGAAGAGGCCAGGTTAAATGTTGTTGTGCAGCACTAAAAATAATGGCTCCTTCTCTAAGACCATAAACTGCTTAGTTGTGGATTCCCAATTTATATGTCATGGTAGCGATGCTTGAATTCATTGAAGACTGGTGTGATGGACTCTTACGTACTCTATTGTAAAGTGTTTGTGTTAGTTTAACAATTTGATACCCACAACCAGATGAATCCTTTCTTTCAGAAAAATGAACTACAGTGCATAGATTACCCCCTTGTAATTTCTCTAAACAGGAAACCTGGCAGGAGGTGAAGATGATGGGAGCCATATAAATGCTTGTAATGAATAAGATGTGTGTCTGTTGCTTGGTGGGCCCGAAGAGGGAGAACCACTTGTGGAGAAAGCACTCTGATTGACTCAGATGATAAACCTCAGAAAATTTATGCTTAAAACTCATTTGAGACTGTTTTCTGAGTAGTTTTCTCAGAGGCCAGTCTCACATGAGAGACTATGTGCCTTCAGGATAATTGTTCTTGTGAACTTTGAAGTGAAATGAATTGTTCTAAGAATTAAAATAAAGCGACAGCAGCAGTCAGAGTTTTTCTTTTGCCCTGTTTAAATATTTTAAAGGGTCTCTAAAGAAAAGGAATCCCAGTACACTGCTGCAATATTGTTAGGCATATATGGGCATGGTCGGTTCTCTTCATTGCATTATCTAAAGCCAACACGATGATGGTTACCTATTTGGAACAGACAAAATCAACCAACACAGGTGCACAAGAAATTGTCTCAGCAGGCTGGTAAAGTACTAAAGGCATTATCAATGATTGTTGTAAGTTTGAGCAAAATAATTAGCCATAATGCAAGCCTATTAGAGTCCCCTTCCTGTCAGTTGGTGGGATGTTTGCATCTGATACAATGATTTAAAGAGAGAATGATGGAAAATTTGGTTCAGGGTAAGTTGGGGCCGTCTAGATTTTGCTCATTCAGTAACTACCCTGCTGTGAAGTCTAATCTGTGCAAAAGGCTAAATTGCTGCAACCCTCATATTGTGATGGAATTGCAGTCTGCAAGCTCCTGCATGTGATGCAGACTCTTCAGTAGGACCAAGATGAAGCATTGCATGATAAGCCTGTAGTCTCCATGGACCTTACGTCCATGTTAAATATGAGGAAGAGTCGAGGGATAGGTAGCCTGCCTGGGTTTAAAGCCTGTGTGTGAAAGACTGGTATACCTATCCGCATAGCATAGGCATTCTTCATATCCTTGGGTTACCAGATGAACCAATTTCAGTTTCCGTAGCAAGAGGAGGGGAAGGCAAGGGGAAAAGTTAACTTCTAGTTCTGATTCATCAGTTTTATTGAGCTTAAATTCTTTTGTTTTAATGCACACTTGATTGAGCCAGCATTTATTGAAGCAGTTATGGTTTGTAGGAGAAAGAGACAGTTGAAGAAAGAACAAATGAATCTAATGTAAATCAAATACTTAATGCTTTTATAGAAACTACAAAGCCTTAAATGTGTATTCTTAATGGTAATTTTACAAAACTCCACTAGGCAGCTTCAAATGGAGGTGACAGTGATTGTTTCAGTCTGGAGATGGTTTCCTTTCACATGCTAATCACCTGTTCATGGTGATATTTCTCTCCTTAGTTGCAGTCAGTGAATTGAATAATTTATGGAGTGAATTTTGTTGTAAATTTATTGTGTCACAAGCAGGTTGTAATTTCACTAACAGTACACTTAAGTTATTAAGTTAAAAAAATAATGTGGTTGATAGGATAGTGCATTTGGAGTTTTTTCCCCCAACAAGTTCACATCTTATATATTTTCAAAACAGAGTATTTACCTAATTTTTATTCAGAATCTGATCTGCGAAAAAGGGAGAGGGCATTAACATAAATGGGATTGCATTTGAACACTATTGTTGAATCTGGGAGTCGTAAACAAATTATGGAAGATTTTATATAGACAGAAATAGCATTAAACTGCATAGCTCTGTTGTAATGCTGCCTTTGTTTCCTATTTGTTTCCGAATAATTGTCCTAAGCTTGCAAATGATGAAATGTTGAAGTTACAGATGGAGGTGATGCTGTGGAGAAAAGCAAATCCTTTTGCTTTTGTCTTGATTTTGGTGCTAAGATAGTGGATAATTGTCACCTAGAAAGTCTCCTGCATCCTGAAGAGCACCAGCAGAAGAGAGTGAAACAAAAAAAATCTAGATTCATGATTCATAACTAGACTCATTATTCATAATTTGGCCTTGAGATGTCAGATGTACCTCCACCTATATCAAATGTTCCTAAATGGATGCTTATAGTTTCTATTCTATGTGATAAAAGTGAAGGTTTGGCTCAAAGATCATCATCGCAGAAATACACAATTAAGATTTCATGTGGCTTGCAGGGACACTTTTCCATTTGCACACGCATAACTGTCACACATGTAACAGTGTCATCAAAGCTAAGTTAGAGCATAAGGTAGATGTCAGAGGGTATGTCTACACTAAAATGCCACAGGGTTAGGTTGGTATAGATACATCTCTCAGGCGTGTGACTTTTTCACAACTGAAAATTCCTAGTGTAGACCATCTACACCTGTCCTGTTCGATGTCAAGTAATACCTGCTGTAGCCTCTAGTGAAGTCTTCTTTCTCATGTACTGATAATTTCCAAAGATTTGTGGTAGGGAGTATTTTTATTTCCCTGTGGTCTCCTCTAGTTCCTTGTCTGAACAAATATCTTATCCTCTCACTTTACACACCTCTCTGTTCGAAGTCGGCCAAGGGCCTGGCTGGCTTTACTAATTCTGGAGGCGATTTCCTTATCAAAGGAACCGTCACTTGAGATGGTGCTGCCCAAATACTTTAACTGATCCACATTTTTCAGCTGTGTGCCTTGGATGAAGATGGCTGGCACTGGGGCATTGGAATGAGGTGCTGGTTGGAACAAGACCTCTGTTTTCCCGAGACTGATGGTGAAGCCAAAGAGCTGGGATGCTTCAGAAAATCTATCAGCGATGACCTGAAGGTCATCTTGTCTATGAGCCATCAAGGTGCAGTTATCTGCAAAGAGTGCCTCGATGAGAAATCTCTCCAGTGTCTTGGTCTTAGCACTGGGTCTTCGAAGATCAAAAAGGGAGCCATCGAGTTGGTAACGGATGTATATCCTCTGATCCAAGTCCCTTGTTGCATGGCTGAGAACACAAGCAAAGAACAAGTTGAACAGCACTGGAGCCAGTACGCAGCCTTGCTTCACTCCATTTGAGACTTCAGATGCATCGAAAAAGTCACCACTGGCGAGTACTTGCTCTGTCAGGTAGTCATGGGACAGACGGATGATTGGTATGAACCTTCCTGGGCAGCCCAGTTTATGCAGAATAGCCCACAGACCCTCCCTGTTGACCGTTATCAAAAGCTTTGGTCAAATCGATGAAATCTGCTCTAAGCATTTTTCCTGGACCTGCTTTACAACAAAGATTGTGTCCATAGTACTACAATCTGGTTTTAAACCATATTGCGCTTCTGGCAGATTCTCTCAGATATGTTTGCAATGAGTCTGTTCGGTAGAATGCGAGCTAGTATTTTGCCTGCAGTACAGAGGAGAGTAATGCCTCTGTAGTTTCTACAGTCAGCTTTGCTGCCTTTGTTTTTGAACAGTGATACAATAATAGCATCTTTGAAGTCTTGTGGCATTTCTTCTTCCTCCCAAGTGCCACTCAGGATGTCATGAAACACCTCGATAGCCTCTGGGCCTGCTCCTTTATACAATTCTGCTGGGATACCATCCTTTCCAGATGCTTTGCCAGAGTTGATGGAGGGAGATCGAGATCCTCTTTGATGGGTTTCTCAGGTAAATGGTCAAGGACACACTGATTGACTGTGGATGGTCTATTGAGCACTACTGAAGTGTTCAGCCCATCTCTGTATGATTCCCTCCTTGCCTTTGATGAGGGTTGTGCCATCTGACGACTTCAAGGGGGCTGTGCCAGATTTAGATGGTCCGTAGACTGCTTTGAGAGAGTCAAAGAACATCTTGGCGTTGTTTGTATCTGCGTAATACTGGACTTCTGCAGCTTTCCTCTCCCACCACCCATCCTGCATTCTCCTTAGTTCAGACTGGGGCTTGCTCTGTAGGTACTTAACCCTATCTTTCTTTGAGATGGAAGTGAGTTTATTTTGCCATTCAACAAATGCTTTCTGCTTTTCATGCCTATCTCTGGAGACCCTGCATTATGGCTATCATTCTTCTGGGTGACATTTGGACTGGAGTCCTTTTGGAGCTGTTCAGCATGGTTTCTGTGGACTGATTCAAAGTATTTGCTTCCTCAGCAATTATATATGTGCTGCCACACTGCTCATGGACCAACTGGATGGGGGTTAGCTTAAAAAAGGCATATGAAAGATGCAATTTTGGGGGCTATATACTATCATTTTTCTTAATTATTCCTTTTGCTTGCCTTGTCATACTATCAGTTCCCTCAGAAGATAGCTATAAACACCAGTTTCACTTAAGAACAGACACTGCATTTGTTGAGGGGAAGAGACATGATCCAGGCTCATTTTAACCAAAGAGATTTATTTACAGTATTTTCTCTTCTATAAGGAAGATTTCAGAATGATTAAATAAAACAATCCATCTCTAGTCTTTGATGCCCAATAATCCCCTATTCATCCCCACTGGATATGTATACTGGGATTTCTGGCTGTATTGTCAGTAGTTTTTCCACTGTTTTAATAAGCATCTTTCAGTGAGGTCTTGGGCTGAGTTAATAAGAAGAATGCAGTTTTCAGTATTAAATTGTATTTCTCTCTGCCAAGTTGTGGTAAGACTCAATTTGGTTGCACAGTACCCTATAGCTGAACAAAACTAGCCATATAAGAAAGCTGTCATATCGCTGACTCCACAAGTCCTTTCTTGCCTTCACCAGTCTCCATGCTTGTTCACCATTTGGCTGAGTGATCTGCCCCTCTGCGTTGGACTATGAATGATGGTGTGGAGTTTTTTCAGGCCACTAGGGTCCTAAATAGTCCTTACTCTATGGTATCCTCTTCCGATGAGTGCAAACTCTGTTGCTTTTGCAAGCAAAATGTCTAAGACCTGTTCTAAGATGAGGAGGTCCGTAATTTCCATTACTGATGGCATCTCTGATTTGAGCCAGCAAGTTCTTCTTCTTTCTTCCTCTTCAAAGCCATTGCTTGGGGCTGTACTGTATCAGGAACCTGTTTTTTCTGGGAATTTACGACAGTGGGTCTCCACTGAGATTCAGATCCCAGTGAAGGTCTGAGTTTTGTGCCAACTTCTCATCTCTCCCCAGATAAGTGGCCTGAGATTTCTCCCTACAGAAAGGGGCCAGACTGATGGTTTAGGATTCCTGGACTTCCTGTCTATCATGGCTACTTTCAAAGGAGACTTCATTATTTTTTTTTCAGGGAATTTCTATAGCCTGTTATACAGGAGGTCAGACTAGATGATCACAATGGTCCCTTCTGGCCTTTGAATTTATGAATGAATCTATGAATATACTTCTGGATAATCCTCAGGTCCCTGCATAACCCTGTGTAAGGCTTACTGATAGGCTGGATGGAGGAACTCTCTCTGAGAGTGAGACTGGCATAATAAGCCAGGGAGGAAACGCTGCTATTTTTGGGCAGTCAGCTGGTGTTACCTCCAGAAGATCTCTGACATGTGGCGGATTCCCAGGGATCTATATAGTCTCCATGATTGGTATTTTTGTCCCCTTGCCTGTGTAAGACCTCTTGGAGAAGTTGTGGGATGCTATGGGTTTCACTGTCAACAATTAATAAACATTCACCTTTTACATCTACTTTTGAACAGTGCTTTAAGAAATCAAGTGTATGTCTATGCTTAAAACGCTATAGCAGCACACCTGCTGTGCCGCAGCTGTGCCACTGTAGTGCTTCAGTGTAGACACTACCGATGCTGATGGGAGGGTTCTTCCCTCGGCACAGGTCATGCATCTCCCTGATAGGTGGCAGGTAAGTCGATGGAATAATTCTTCAGCACTGTCTATTCCAGGGATTGTTTGGCATAGCTACAACTCTCAGGTGTGAATTTTTCACACCCCGGGAGACATAGCTCCCAGTGTAGACCAGCCCTTAGTGGCAGTCTCCTTGAGGAGCTAAACTGTTTGGGGAGTCTTTTTCAGCCAAAGGCCTCTGCTTGCGGAACAACCTGCTGGAGGAGGCAAGAGCTGGGGTTGAGTATGACCATTTTCAAGACTTGCCTTTTTCCAAAGCCTGCCCGCAATAACCAAACACAACGAGTAACACAAAAATCTGAAATCTGCCAAGCCAGGGAAATGCAAAGTGCAAGGCCCATTGTGGACACCAACTGTATGTGTAAATCCTAATTGCTGCAGGCTTGATTGTACCTTATTCTGAGAGGAGTCGGACTGGAATGAATGGACTAGTGAGAGTAAGGCACTACTCAGCCTGAATAAGGGTGGTACAGTCTGGCCCGGTATTTCTTTTAAGATACTTTTAGTGAGAAAGAAGATCTCAGAAATACGTTTAGATCAGGGGTCAGCAACCTTTCAGAAGTGGTGTGCCGAGTCTTCATTTATTCACTCTGATTTAAGGTTTTGCGTGCCAGTAATACAGTTTAACGTTTTTAGAAGGTCTCTCTCTAGAAGTCTATAATATATAACTAAACTATTGTTGTATGTAAAGTAAATAAGGTTTTTAAAATGTTTAAGAAGCTTCATTTAAAATTTAATTAAAATGCAGAGCCCCCCGGACCCGGGCAGTGTGCGTGCCACTGAAAATCAGCTCGCGTGCCACCTTTGGCATGCATGCCATAGGTTGCCTACCCTTGGTTTAGATTGACAGAATATCCTCCTTGGCTTTTATATGGGAAAGAAAAGGTTTTTGCTGGGGGTAATTTAAAACAGCACTGGAGTACACTGAGGGTATGAATATAATTAAAAGTGTCCTGGCACGTACTGACATTTCTGCACTTTTAGAATTAAGTTCTCTGCACGAGTGGCACACCTGTCTTGCCTTCCTGTAGACAGGATGCAGGAGCCAAGTATTTTGTTTTTAAAAGTTTATCCTCTCCTATGCTATAAAACTAACACGGTTGCAGATAGGTGAGGCACTGTGGGGGTCACATGTCAACAGAAACATGTTGTAGGTGTGCAAACGTTGGTAGAAGCTTTAATATATTTATTTCTGGACACACCTGTCCAAAGGCCTGTGAATGCTTTTAGACACATTATTAAACAAAATAACAAATAAGACAACACATCCATCTCTGAGTCAAAGCTGCACTTTATCGTAGAAAGAGATTAATAATGGGGTGCTCTGGGGCTGGGTTTGGATCAGTGTTATTAAATATGTTTGTTAAAGGTTTGGAGGTTGATGGTGAGCTGGTGAATTGACCCCTGCTGGATTGATCGCTGCCCGCCGATCCGGCGGGTAGTGTAGACATACCCTAAGGGTCTAAAGGTCGGCAGGCAGCGATCGATCCAGTGGGGGTCGATTTATCATGATAAATCGACCTCCGAGCGCTCTCCCGTCGACTCCTGTACTCCACCACCACGAGAGGCACAGGCAGAGTCGACGGGGGAGCGGCAGCAGTCGACTCACCACGGTGAAGACACCACGGTAAGTCGATCTAAGTACGTCGACTTCAACTATGTTATTCACGTAGCTGAAGTTGCAGAACTTAGATCGATTCCCCTCCCCTAGTGTAGACCAGGCCTCGTTCTGCTCCTTCAGTCTGTTAGCTGCGTGGGTTGTCATCGCTAATTATTTAAACAGTCAAATAGCATCAAAAGTATATTCTGCTGTGCTAGTCTGCAGCTAGGCCTGAGAAGGGTCAGAGGCCAGAGAGTGTCAAGAGACCTTATCTGTCCTCGAACTAGTCCACCTGGACACCTTCCCCTCCATTAATTATTTTTAAATATCTAGAGGACGCATGGCATAAAATCTAGGAAAACAGTGTGATACAATGCACTGGTTTAGGAGTGCTCTTTTCTTTTAAAAGTAGAATGCACTGTACAAAGTTTAGGCGTTCTGGGTGAATTGGGTTGGGTGTGTGGTGTAATAATGAGTGAGAGAATACATAGCAGACTAAAAAAAATGATAGGTACAGTAGTCTCTATCTTGGAACTTTGGATAAATATAGCATTGCTAGTTAAGCATTATGTAGCACTCTATATTCTCAAAGTGCTGTACAAATTAAGTAGTTAATTTTTCATAAGATGCTCATAAGGTAGGTGGATAAACACTATCTCCATTTTATAGAGGGATACTAAAGAACAGAAGTTTTGACTTGCCCAATGCATCACATCCTGCTGATATCAGACCCTGGGACAGTACTCAGTGTTCCTGGCTCTTAGCCTGGTGCTCTGTGCACGACCACACAGTGTCTCAGTGTGAATGTGATCGAGCAGAGGACTGTCGGTCATATTGAAGGTAGACTCCAGCTAAAAGCAGTATAGATAAATCTGTTTTCCTTGAGTACTCCTCACACTGCTAAATACTGGTCAAGTAAATTAAATTACAATGGATTTGTTACTATAATGTTTGCAGAACTAGCGATAGAAGGAGGACTTCAAAATAATCAACCGTATGGATCGTTTTAGTTTATATATCTCTAGCTGCTTTTCTCCTGTCACTGTAAATCACAATTAAAAATTGAGAAAGCATTTCCACTTTTCATTTCTCAGCTGAAATTCCTGCCTGTGTTGTATGTATGGTTGTGTGTGTTAAATTTTTAATTTGTTTCATTTGTCTGTTCAACTGATGTAACTGATGTGCATCCTTTCGCCCCAGGATACAGGTTAATAACCTCCTAACCTGAGAATAAAAACATGATAAAAGGAGAACACCCCATGGCGTTGGGGACCATTTATAATATTTTATCTTTTTTAAATCTTTTCCTTTATTTTTTTTTATCCTTTTTGCCTAAAGCATTTTGCACTTTCAATGGCTTGATGGACATTTAAAAAAATTAATTACTTCAAATTTGGATGGGGAAAAAATAATTCATAGAAAATCTGCAAGAAAGCTAATCACACTTACCTTTTCTGAAAGTCCTTGCAAAATGAGAAGGGGAAATATATAGCATCAATAATTTGTGTTCATTGTCTGAAAAATACTTTTTTATCATTTGTTCATAATGCAGGATGGGAGATGCCAAGTGAATCGTGCTCTTGAATCATGATGTATGATCAGTGTGTAACGGAAGTATTCAGCTACTATCCAAGGTATTCTGGATGGCATGGACGAGGAGAAGAGGAAAGAGACAAAGGTATTTTGCATGGGATGGAGTAGTTTGCAGATAGAATCGTGATACTTATTTTTTTCCTCGTGAAATGCGAATGCTTATTATACTCACTAATGGTAACTCTCGCCACATATCATGCTCTTGAGTCAGGAGTCTAACTACTCAGATATGATCTCTGCACTTCAAAAAAGTGGGGAATCAGTGGATTCTGCTGAATAAGGGCTTCCAAAAACAGTAGCCTTAAGAAGGTCAGAAGGGTCGGGGGAGAAAGGAACACATGTACCTGCACCAAAGAATCTCTGGGGTCTTGGAGATGACTAGGGAAAAACACCCCTCACCCTGCCAGAAGAGAGTGGGGTTTGGAGGTATTGGGAAGGAAACCCTTGTAATGCCATGTCTTTGTACTGACCCCCACTGTAAGTTTAGCACTCGTTAATCAGTAGAGAAGGCCCAGTACTTCTACTAACTGCACAAGCACTCAACGTAGTGTGGCTCAGTTCAAGTTTCTGGAAACATCTGGTTCACGCTGGGTGTCCTCTGACACTCCAAACAAAAGTATCCTGAACAAACTTGAGAAATATAGCCTAGGCAAACCTACTATACGGTGGCTGCATAACTGGCTGAAAGATCGTGCTCAGAGTAGTTATCAATGGCTCACAATTGTGTTGGAAGGGCATATCGAGTGGGGTCCCACAGGGATCTGTCCTGGGTCCAGTTCTGTTCAATATCTTCATAAACTATTTGGATAATGGCGCGGAGAGTATACTTATAAGGTTTGTGGATGATACCAAGAGAGGAGGGGTTGCAAGCGCTTCGGAGGACAGGATTAAAATTCAAAGTGATCTTGACAAACTGGAGAGAGGGCCTGAATTTAATAGGATGCAATTCAATAAAGACAATTGCAAAGTCCTTCACTTAAGAAGAAATAATCAATTTCACAAATATCAAATGGGAAATGACTGCTGAAGAAGGAGTACTGCAGAAAAGGAGCTGGGGATTCTAGTGGATCACAGACTAAATATGGGTCAATAATGTACTACTGCTGCAAACAAACAAACAAAAAAACAAACCAAAAAACCAAAGTCACGAATATCATTCTGAGAGGTTTTAGCAGGGGTGTTGTAAGCAAGACACAAGAAGTAATTCGTCTGCTATACTCTGTGTTGATAAGGCCTCAACTGGAGTATTGTGTCCAGTTCTGGGTACCATGCTTCAGGAAAAATGTGGACAAATTGGAGAATGTCCAGAGGAGGGCAGCAAAAATGATTTAAAGGTCTCAAAAACATGACCTCTGAGGAAAGCTTGAAAAAAATGTTTTTGTTTAGTCTGGAGAAGAGAAGACTGAGGGGAGATATAACAGTTTTCAAGGACATAAAAGTTGTTAGAAGGAGAGTGATAAATTGTTCTTGTTAACCTCTGAGGATAGGACAAGAAGCAATGGGCTTAAATTGTAGCAAGGAAGATTTAGGTTAGACATTAGGAAAAACTTCCTAACTGTCAGGGTGGTTAAGCACTGGAACAAACTACCCAAGGGAGGTTGTGGAATCTCCGTCATTGGAGGTCTCTAAGAACATGTTGGACAAACATCTGTCAGGGTTGACCTAGATAATTCATAGTCCTGCCTCAGTGCAGGGGACTGGACTAGAGGACCTATCATAGTCTCTTAGTCCTACGTTTCTATGATTAGCATAATTATTCCTCAACTCACATTACATATATAGGATAGAGCCACTAACACATCTTACTCCAGACTGATAAGGTGGTGGCTTGAACAGGTGCAGTTAGGAGGTCACATTGGTGATGCTGGTATATGTAAAAAGAACAGGAGTACTTGTGGCACTTTAGAGACTAACAAATTTATTAGAGCATAAGCTTTCGTGGGCTACAGCCCACTTCTTCGGATGCAGCCCACGAAAGCTTATGCTCTAATAAATTTGTTAGTCTCTAAGGTGCCACAAGTACTCCTGTTCTTTTTGCGGATACAGACTAACACGGCTGCTACTCTGAAAGCTGGTATATGTAATTATTCTGATGGGACTGCTGTTGATGCCCTCATTCTTTTCAGTCCCTAACCATTAAGGAGTCTCAGTACTACGGAGAAATGTGGTACCCTTTCATACTGGAAGACTATTCTTTTTGCATTTCGCATATAAAAAGAAAATACTTGCCTACAGTAAGGTCTCCAAATGATTGTCTGCAGGTTTATTTTAACTGTTATATTATGGTCCAATTCCTCTCTCCAGCGTTAGGGGGAACAGACTAGATTAAAAAAAAAAAAAAGAAAACAAATATGTATGCAGAGTAACATCAGCTGGAAGAGACAGATGATAGCTTCAGTTCAATAGGTGGAAACTAAACTTGCACAAAAATATTTTTGAGCATAGGAATAGCAGATGTTGTTAATATTTACTACGGTAGCAATTGCTTTAGTATCTAGTTTGTGACATCTTACACTTCCCATCTACTTTTGCTGTCCACACTGGAGGAGAAATCAGTGACATGGGGTCTGGGTATCTTTTTAATGCAGCTCATTTATTTATGCTATATACATCAGTCCTTGAACAGAGGTGGTCATAGTTGATCCACAGGCACTTCCCTTTCTGAAACTTCAACCAAAAAAACCATTGTCTGTCTCATGGGAAATTGCTCTGCTCCAAAAATTGACTCTAGTTAGATCAAGACAGTCCAATCTCCCTCGCTGTTTGCAACACCTTCACCCAAAGAAATCTGCATCTGAAAAACTAACACTACACCATCCCCCCACCCCAAGACTGTGTACTGCTCTCATGCTAAGAAAAAGAACTTGTAAGACTATGTAACAGTGCCATCTGGTGACTCCCTCCATAACAGTATGTTTGCACAGCATGTGGCATCATTAAGACCCAACCTGGTTGTGACTACTAGGCACTACCATAATATACGGTATATAATTAATGGGCCTCACAATCAAAAGACAACATGTTTACAATTGATAAAAGGAAACAGATGTTACACAATGCATAATTAACCTTTGGGACTTGGTTCCACAAGGCATTTTTGAGGTCAAGAGCTTAGCAAGATTAAAAAAAAATTAGACAGTTCATATGAATAATTAAAACCTTCCCAGATACATCAAACAGGATAAACTTTATAAGGGATATAAACCCTCCTGCTTAAGGGCATAAGTCAAGTACTAAGTGCCTTAAATTGGGCAGAAACTTTTCCTTTAACAAGTTATTGCATAATTGTTCATTACAGGATTTCTTGTGCCTTCCTATGAAGCATCTAGTACCAATGGCATGCTGGTTTAGTTGGACCATTGGTCTGCTCCAGTATGGCAATTCCTATATTCAGAAGTAACATATGTTTCATGCAGCTAAATGAAAACTTACCTCTTCATTGTGACGCTATATGATCAACAGTTATTTCAAGATAAACTGTTCATAGTTCAAATATTAGCCAAGTGAACTCAGCCTGTGTTTTATCACTATGCTATTTCAAAACCCTCCATTTATAGGTCAAGGTTAAGAGGGTCTGGAAAAACAGACATCTGTGTTTGTTATGCAGTAAAGTGTAATGAGCACTGGTGACTCTTTCTTTCTAATACACTTCAGCTGGGCATGGAAATGAAAACGATTAAACTTATAACCCATAACTCTATAGGGAGCTGATTGGTAACGAAATTGAAGAATATTTACCGTAGCTAATGGGAAAGTTGCTAGATTATGAGAATGTGATGTTTTATTTGTAAATCTGATGGAAAGCTAGTTAACAAGTGTAAATGAGCATTTTGTTAATTAGAAATAATCTTCAAATTTATGAATTCCCAATTGTATAATAAAACAGATAAGAGATTAATGTTACATATTTGAAATATTCTAAATTTAACTTATTTGTGCATCTAATATTTATATTTTCAGCACATAGAATGGATGTTATATAAAGTATAGACTAAATATTAGTTTACTTAGAAACTTACTGTTATGCAGCTTACTGTATACTAACTCACTGTAAATTATCATAAGGTTTAAAAAAGCCACTTACCAATACTTCCTAGAATATATGTACACGACATTATGTATTTGTCAACCAATATGCACGTACCTTGGAAGTGGTGAAGCTTATGGCATAGCTGAGTGTGCATGTACAAGCACCAGAATGCACACCTTAAAGTGTTGTTGCACTCATATAGAATCATAGAATATCAGGGTTGGAAGAGACCTCAGGAGGTCATCTAGTCCAACCCCCTGCTCAAAGCAGAGCCTAATTCACTCACGCATTACACCAGTGTAATTCCACTGAAATCTGTGGAGTGTAAAACTGAGCAATGCAGTGGTGAATTAAGCCATAAAATGGCTTTTACTAATCACTAGACAAATACTGTAGGGTGCAATCTTGCATTGGTTGTGGGATGTGCTACAATGGACTTATTAGAGCTTTTACAATTCTAAACTCAAGAATATAGTTTTAATTTTTTTTAATTGAAATGGCCACTTTCTAGAGAGAAGGGGCCAGTTCCTGGCCTCTGCCAAAGTTCTTTTGTGCTGCCCCAGCAGTGCCAAAGGGCCTTAAAGCTGCCCTAAGTGAGTAGCTGAGGATTCCTCTGGGCTGAGAGGGCCATTACAAGCTAATATAAGTAGAGAGAAGTGCTGGGGCTGAACTGACTTTTGGCCAGTCTCAGGAAAGGTGGTGTGAAGCCTTTCCTTTGATACCACCTCCCCCCCCATCTCCTCTAGAGATAACAAGCATTACTCCAGAATGCTGACTGATGTAGCCCCAAAACTTCTAAAATGTGTCCGTTGACTGTGTGTAACAAGTAGTAATTAGTAAAAGCCTTATCTCTGTTGCAGCAGTCTGCTTTTTTCATAGGTCTGATTTGCTACGATGTGGTCACTTAATGAGGTGATGGTGAAGCAAATCTTTTGGTTTATCCTATTATCTAAATGTCGGGGCTGCTTTCAGTTCTGATGCTTCCCAATTCATCTCTGAGCACTCAGGCTGTGGGCTGTTTTTCCTCCTACTTGTACTTTCACTAGGAGAATAGGTTCTGTTTTAAAAACATGTTATCTAAAGGTTTTAATTAACAATGTTTTTGAATGCTAGTATAGCAAAGTTTAGTGCTTTTACAAATACGTTAGTTGGCCGTGGTGGGCAGCAGAATTAAGTATACTATGGGAACTGTGACTCTGAGTGTCTTGACATTTGTGTGTTTACTACCTTAGCCTTAAAGGTCCATGAATGCAGATATTTCTCCATATAGCTTGTTTAAAAATTAATGTAATGCATATACATTATGGGCAGAATACATAACAATATAAAATGTACAACGCCAGAGGTGGATAGTTCATAATCCAGGGAGACAATCAAGGGTAAACATTACATTATAAGAATCCATTTTTTGAGGAATCCATTCCAGCACAAAACTGAATCAGGGACTCTTGCTACCTGCTGAGCTAAGGCAGATCCTGCTTTTTTCCCCCTGTCAGTGGTTGTCCTGTTTGAAGCTTGCAAGCAAAGGGTTCGGCCAAAGGCATCAAATATATAAAATCATTAAGAGAATCCATTGCTGTAACAGGGAAGCAGCAAGCCTAGAGGATTGGTATTCTCAGTGGCCACATGTCCAAGTGCTAATCAGATCCAGACCTGCTTCATACCTCACATCAGTGATTTTCAACTTTTTTTTATTTGTGGACCCCTAAAATTTTCAAATGAAGGGGCAAACCCTTTTGGAAATCTTAGACTTCGTCTGGGGACCCCAGGTTGAAAACCATTGCCTTAAACTCTATTTTACAGTCACACTTCTCATTTATTCATGTCTGGGTGCACCTATAAATCACCAATACACGTGTGTGTGTTATGCTATTAGCTTTAAAATTGTATAAATCTGTGCACAAAGAAGAAGAGGGGGAGAGTTATTGTTATAGAAAATGGGTGCTGCTGGGCCAAGCCAGCAGGGGAAAATGGCTCCCTAGATCTGGAACTCTCGCTCGGCCCAACTAAAAATCCTCCACCATCCGCTATGGTGAGGTACAGTTTTTGTCTCTAGGTGGTTCATCTTTTCTTTAATATGTGAGCAGATGGATCAGTTTTGATGCCCCCCGCCCCCCTTCCTCCCTACACTCCCCACAAATCGCAAAGAAGCAAAGGTCTGACAACCCTGAGCAGGGCAGAATGACACCACTTGCAAGGAGGTCCCAATAGGCCTGGATCAAGTCTATAAAATGCTAAAGCAGATATGTGAAGAGCAGATTCTGTTTAGGAAATTATCAGAGGATATCCCTGAAATTAAAGCCACAGCTGCAGCACACCACATCAGTTTGCAGGGGCTACTTCCAGGATCAGAGAGTCTCTACTTTAGAAGACAATATTGACTCTGTTAGGACCACTACAGACTAGCAACGAAGTCTGATCCAAAAGCTACAAGATAGATAAGAGATACAAAAAAGATACAAGATCTGGAAGGGCAATCCAGAAGAATACTGAGAGTGTGGTGTTCCCTGAGAAAATAGAAAAGGGCAGGCTAGTAGAATTTTTGTCTAAGACCCTACTTGAAATCCCTTCCTTATATTTTGATGCAGAGTTGGATGTAGATCCCACCACTTCCTAGCCCCCAAATCCAGGGTGTTTATATTCAGATTCCTAAACTACAGTGTGAAAGAATCCATCCTTAAAAGAGCCCAAGGAAAGGACAGGAAACCTGAGTAGGCATCAGATAATGATTTTTCCTGACCATGGGTGGGATGCAGTTGAAAAAAGAGCCCTGTTCAGTATGGCAAGGAACTGGCCAAAGAGAAAAGACTGACCTATTTTATAGCCTTCCCAGCTCCTTAAGTTCTCCAAGCTGGGAGAAGCAGAAAACGACATTGTCGCCATATAATAAAACAGACAAATTGACATTGCCAGGGGATCTAGCATTGCTATTCAGCAGGTGTGTTGCTGGGTTGTTGTCACCAGAGGAAAGAGATCCAGAGAGGCACCCACCTCAGCTCTGCCTCCCCTACGTCTGCCATCTTGCTTGTATGTAAAGCCATCCAGAACAGTCAGACACTCCTACTCAAATCAGCACACCACCCCCGCCCTCTCAGAGGGACACTGGGAGTGATTGATTTGCCTAACAAACTGGGGTTGGTTAGCTATTGAGCCGGATCTCCTCAATCCATTTCTAATTATTGTTATAGAGTTCTGGTTTATTGGTTTGACAGTTCAGGAGATTAGGGGGGTTTGCTGTCCCATTACTTGCTAAACATGTTTTTAAGACCAGCATGCCAGTAATGGATTTTAGTTGAAATTGCAGATGGTAATATTGGGTAACATACCAAGAGTTGAGGGCAATATTTCAGTTCTTATGGGTCTTTAAATAGCTGGCCATCAAAGGGCCATACACTAGTATTATGGACCCATGTGTCTCTAGAAGGTGCTGTTGTTTGTTCTTGTTTCCCATCCCTCGTATTTTTTCCCAGCAGATCCCCAAACAGATCTCTCTTGTAGCCCCCTACCCTTCATCGCACACTGATACTGTAGGTGTGTCTTAGCTCAGAAACCCTGTTTGAAATGTACTCAGGGATGTCCCTGCTTCTTGTAAGCGGTGGATGGGGGAAGGGTTGGGAATATTCATTTGTTTTGCCTTTCACTTGGAGCAGAGGGGCTGCATTTGTTCGGACTGCCCCTTTTTAACCTCCTGATTTTTGTCCTCCCGCTCTGACTTGAGTGTGTTGCTCTCTCTCACCTTTTGTCTTTTCTTACAGATCACCTCCTCTCAGCTTTCTTAATCACTCAGCACTTAACCTCTTGCTACTCTGCTTTCTCTTCTCCCTCCTTTCCTTATGAATTTCCCTCGATATCCGTCATCCTGGAGTCCTCACTCTACCTGGGTCTTGGTGGGCTTGGCATAAGATGCATGTTGGGACGCTGCTCCCTGTGAGTACCAGTGGCTAACCTACTTACATATGCTGCTTGGAATAGAAAAGGAAAAAAATTGTTTCACTTAAAGTTGAATGCGGATATACTATTCCTCCGGGAAATCCACCTTGCTGAGTCTGAGTCTGAGTCTGAAAAGCTTTGAAAAGACTGGGTTGGTGATGGTGTTTTTAAATTGTTCTGCCAAGTCAAAGGGCTGTCAATTCTGTTCAGTAAAAAACTGCACATACAAATCCTATTAACTGATAACATTGTTAACGTTAGTTTCTCCGATGTTTTGTACATTCTTACTAACCTCTGTCCCAACAAAGACGATCCCTCCTTTTTCAATCAACAAAGACGATCCCTCCTTTTTCAATCAATTATTTTCTAGATTAATTGACTTCTCCCTAGAAAATTTGATTCTAGAGGCGGACTTCAATGGAGTTTTAGACCTGCTTTTGGACAGATGGAGCAGACCCCAGTGATCCCAGTCCACCGCTAGGCAGAGCATTATTGCCCAGATGGAGGAATTGAGTTTAAAGGACAGGAGGATGCTGCAGCAGCCTAGAGAGAGAAACTACACTTTTTTTCTCAACCATGCATCCCACATATTCATGGATCAGTTATTTTTTAGTATAAGGTGGTTTAGTGAGCTCTGTTATTAAAAATTAAATAAAAGTGATCATGGTCTCTGGTCACACGCCTGTGGTGTTGCAGCGCTCATCTCCTGAAAAACTAGGGGCGACCAGAAGGTGGAGTTTATACTCCTCTTTACACAATTAAAAAAGTTTGTGGAGGAAAAAATAAAGTTTTTCTTTGAGACCAGTGACCACCCCTGGATCTCCTGAGAAATCTGATGGGACACTTTCAAGGCATACTTAATGAGCAGGATAATAAATATCCTATTCCTCCCATAAAAAGAAGGCCAGTCAGGCTGAGCTGGTGAATTTTTAATAGAACAGTCCAAGGAGGAGACCTCAGCTACTGATTCCTCCTTTGTTGGTCACCTCTTGGAGTTTATCCAATCTCAGATATGAAATTAATACGTTAACCTTAGCTCAGGCTGAATTTGCTTTGTTTAGACTAAATCAGAAATCTTCTGAATCCGGGAGCAGAGCTGGGAAACTATCAGTGCATAGACTTGGAGTGAATTCGCTAAAAGCTAAAATCTCCTCCGTTCAGTCTAGTCAGGGCCAGATACTCTCAGATCAAAAATGTACTAATGAACAATTCTCCAAATTCTACCAATGCTTGTATTTTGAAGAAATCTCTTCCCCCCCAAATGATCAATTATTTGAGCAATACATCCAAAATCTGCTTTAGCACATAACATAAGAACAGCCATACTGGGTCAGACCAAAGGTCCATCTAGCTCAGTATCCTGTCTTCCGACAGTGGGCCAATGCCAGGTGCTTCAGAAGGAATGAGCAGACCAGGTAATCATCAAGTGATCCATCCACTGTCACCCATTCCCAGCTTCTGGCAAACAGAGGCTAGGGACACCATCCCTGCCCATCCTGGCTACTAGCCATTGAGAGACCTATCCTCTGTGAACTTATCTAGTTCTTTTTTGAACCCACTCCCAATTTCGGAAGTAACAGAACAACAACAAATTTGCATAGCTCTGAAATTATGGATACCCTAGGCAACATGAAATTGGAGAAGGCCCCGGAACTAAATGGCTTTCCTGCTAAATTTTATGCCCAATTCAGAGACACCCTGGCTCCAAAATTGGCCGAAGTATACACTGAGGCTTTTGGTAGCTCACGTTGCCCTCTTTAATGAATGAAGGTCTAATCTCAGCCATGCATCAGTCTGACAAAGATGCCCAAGAGCCTGCTTGCTATTGACCTATATTCTTAATCAACTGGAATATTAAAGTTCTGTTTAAAATTCTATCTGGACAATTAGAAAAAGTAATGAGGAGCATACTACACCTAGACCAGGTGGGTTTTATACAACAGAAACATGAGTTGGGCAACACTCATCAGCTTAGCAATGTGCTGTCCTATTATACAAACCCCTCAAAACCTATTTGGCTATTTGGTCATTGGACATGGAAAAAGCCTTTGGCAGAGTTAATTGGACATCTTTGTTCCTCATTCTACAAAAGCTTGGATTTGGTCCCTCTGTCACTTCCAGGATTAGATTTTTGTGCTCCAGTCCTAACTCTTATGTTGTAATCAATTACTACATCTTCTCTCCTTTCAGTCTTCACTGGGGCCCTAGACGGGGCTGTCCCCCCTACTATTTGATTTGGCCTTACAGCCTCTGTCACTGCAAAGTAGAGCACACCAGGGGATCCAGGGTATAAAAATAGGGTCCCAAGAGATGAAAATATGCTTATATACTTTTATTCACCTGCAGCCCCCTACAGACCACCCCCAACATATTACAAACTAGTGAATTGTTTGGGAAAATCTCAAGGGACAAAATTAAGTGGCACAAGGTAAAGGCTCTCAGTATCTCTTGAGGGGTGCATAGCGTCGTCCTTTTAAAAATATTTTTCACTGGCAGCAGACTGAAATCAGGTACTTGGGAATCCTCTTTCTTAGAAGGATAAAAGAAATAGTCACATTAAGTTCAATCATCTTATCATGCAGTTTTGGATTTACATAGATTGCAGGCCTTTCCTCTAGCCCTTTGGGGCAGTTAGTATATTAAAAATGAATGGCCTCCCAAGACTTCAATTTTTCCTTAGCTCCGTGCCAGTCTATATTCCCCTTCTGTTTTTTTGGCAGAATTAACAACATTTTAAAGACTTTCTTGTGGTATTTGGGCAACAAGCCCAGATTATCCTTTGAAAAAAAAATGCAGCTGCCTATCAGATCAGCAGGCTTTGGTCTTCCCAACCACAGACTTTATGGTGTATCCTCAGTATTGAGCCAAGTGACGCAATGGTGGAGCCCCCAACACTCCAGGCTTTCCAGCCTGGCTGTACATGGAGGAAGGAATTGTAGCCCCACTACCACTAGAATCCATCCTAAACTCAGACTTCTACCGTTTCCCTAAGGAGACAACTGTCACAATTTTGCTACTAGGAAAGCCCAGGAACTGGTTGCGTCTAAGTTAAGTGCCTCCCTTGTTACATTCAGAGACTTCAATTTGGGGTAATTCTAAAGTTTTAATTGCTCACAGATCTTTTCTATGGTCTGACTGGATGAAAAAGGGGTTTTGAGCATATCCCACATAACTGAAAATGATTTTCATGTCCTTTCCTTGCCATCGGGACCTATTCCCCTAGCTTGGTCAGTTCTCTGAAGTTACCCACAGTCCTATCTTGTCATGACTGACCTAAATAACTTTGTCATCTGCAAATTTTGCTACCTCACTATTCATCCTCATTTCCAACTTATTAATATTAAAGAACATGGGACCTAGTATAGATTCTTGAGGCACCCCAGTGTTAGCCTTTTGTCAGTTAATCTTACACTTTGCTTTCTGTCTCCTGCCAATGTTTGATTCATGACAATATTTTGCGCCTCACCCAGCTCAGAGGTCCCCATACTGTGGGGCATGCCCAAGAATGTTCAGGGGGAGAGGGCCCAGGCCAGCTCCCACGGGGGGTAGGGAGAGACAGGGCTGGCTCCAGGGTTTTTGCCGCCCCAAGCGGCGAAAAAAAAAATAAAATAAAATAAAAAAGCCGCGATCGGCGGCAGCTCCACCATGTCGTTTTCTTCTTTGGCAGCAATTCGGCGGCAGGTCCTTCCCTCCGAGAGGGACAGGGAGCCTCTGCCGAATTGACGCCGAAGAGCCCGACGTGCCGCCCCTTCCCCTTGGCCGCCCCAAGCACCTGCTTGCTCAGCTGGTGCCTGGAGCCGGCCCTGGGGAGGGAGCACCACTCTGGCCCCAGCCTGGGCCCCCAGCTCTCAACCATGGCTTGGCCCCCAGCTGCGGCTGCTGGGAAGGGTGCAGATAGATTCCATTACTTGTGGGGGGAGGGTTGTGACAGAAAAAAATTGGGGACCACTGCCTTACCTTCTTTAGTAGCCTCTTGTGTGGGACTTTCTCAAAGGCCTTTTGGAAGTCTAAACAAATTATGTCAACTGATTCTGCTTTATCACTCTTTTATTGACATGCTCAGAGAATTCTAAGAGATTAGTAGTCATGATGTTCATTTGCAGAATCCAGTCTGGATAGGCCCTGTTATATTATGATCTTCCAGGTGTCAACCAAGTTGCTAGATCCAGACAAATAAAACAAAAAGCCCCAAAAACTTCTAAAAAACCCACCCTACTAAAACAAGATTCTCCACCATAACGGTTCTCCCCTGGGGGAGAGGATGAGAGAACAATCACATGACAGAAGTAAGTCCTATCGCTCTATGTACTACTGGAAGGGTCTCAGATACAGTGATGAGTGTGGTAAAAGAACCTATCTAGAACTGAAGAGAGTAGGATAGCCCTTAGGCCTGGTCTACACTACGGGATTAATTCGGATTTAGCAGCGTTAATCCGAATTAACCCTTCACCCGTCCACACTACAGAGCCAGTTAATTCGAATTAAAGGGCACTTAAAATCGATTTCTGTACTCCACCTCGACGAACGGAGTAGAGCCTAAATCGATTTTGTTAATTCGAATTAGGGTTAGTGTGGCCGCACACCACCGAATTACTGTGTTTAAGTTAATGGAGTAGTGTGGCCGCACACCACCGAATTAATGTGGTTAAAAACCGAATTAAGGTGCTTAGTGTGGCCGCGCACAATCGAATTTATACAACCTGTTTCCCAAATTCGAATTATCTAAATTCGGATTAATCCTGTAGTGTAGACATACCCTTATAGATTTACATTCTTTCAACTTGGGATTTGTATCTGTGTGGTCTTCTCCACCCAGAATTTCTTTTCTCACTAGATTCTGTGGAATCTTTTATATGCAGTGCTATTCCACTACCTCTTCAGCCTAGTCTCCTTTCTGTGCAGAGTGTAACCAGTAGTATTCTACTACTTATGACAAAGGGGAAGAAGTTGGACTCTAGGGAGAAAATTGTTTTGTTCGTCTTCCACATGCATGCGGCCAATTATCAAGCAGTCATGGCAAGGTATCATTTTCACTTGTGGGAGAAGAATTCAATCTTCATCACGAACCTCTCAGAGGATCAGAGAAGGTTAATAGCTCTTATCAAGGAAGACCAAAATGTGGCTAAGCATGGCTTCAGGGCATCATTTCATATCTCTGATTACTGCCGCAGGTTCCCTGGTATCAACAGTTGCTCTCTGGAGGCAATGCGTGGCTACAATCATCTTCTCTTTCTATGGGAATGAAATCTAAAATAGAGAATCTACCCTTTGAAGGGGAGGGACTATTAGTGCAAAAACTTATGAGGTATTGGAAAAGATGAAAGAGACAATCTCCACTGCAAGATCTCTGGGGCTACTGCCTCCTTATCTAAGGAAAGCACCTATATCTGTGTTCAGGTGTCTCAGGCAAACCTTTTTCCTCTTTGACTTTATACTTTCAGATAGCCACACTATCTGCAGCAACACCAACAAAAAATGTCCTCTCAACTACAGGAGAGGAAGAAATCCTACAAGCCCAGGATGAGAACAAAAGACTCTGCATCCACATCTTCTCTGCCTAATAGCAGGCCGCAAGTTTTGACATGAATATCAAGAGCTTTGAACCAATATTTGAAAATGCTACCCAGATTTTTGGAGACCATTTGTCACACTTCTACAGTGCATGGACAACTATTACCTCAGACAGATGGGTTTTAGACACTGCAAGGGAATGCTATACTATCCAATTCAAATCCCTTCTTCCATGCAATTCTCCTCTCCTCTCTTCCTCCATTTTCAAGGACATTTCTCATAAGAGGACAGAATTACAAGCTGTATTGCAAGCAGGAGCTATAGGATAAGTACAGTGACCTTTCAGAAAGAAAAAAGGGTTCTACTTCTGTTATTTTCCAATTCCCACCCCAAAACGGAGCTCTCAGGTTAATTCTAGATCTCAGAGCTTTAAATAGATACCTCAGGAAGCTTCAGTTCAGAATGCTAACTCTGGCTCTGATGATTCCCCCTCTGTCGACTCTGGGTTGATTTGCTGCTCTCAAGCTCAAAGATGCACACTTCTGTATTTCTGTAAGATGGAGCAGGGTTGCTTCTCCCCAAGTGCCCCCTCAAGAGCAGATGCTACTTTGCAGGCAACCTGCTCCGATTTCCCCCTCTTCAGGGTCCTTTAAGAATTCACAGATCCAAGACAGTTCAACCCCCACCCGCATGGGGTTCCCATTTATTTAGGCCTCTGTTACATTCTGGGCCCCACCCTAGTTCAGTCTCTCTCCCTGTAGTCCAAAATACCACAGACTCTGAAAACACAAACTTTCACTGTCACCATTTTAACCCCAGTCTCAGCTGGGCACAGCTTCTCCTCCCTGAGGGTCTGCCTGTCTCCTTCCCAATACCTCCTGCTTGGTGTTTGCTCTTCTCCACAGGCCTTTCAATGCAGGGCATTGCAGGCCTCCATCTCTGGGGAACTTTCCTCACTCTCTCCTACTTCTTGCTCCCCCCTGGCTCAGGGCCTTTTTGCTCCCTATAGTGTGTCTATAGACATCGCTGCAGTTTCTTGGGCTTCCCCCTTCTTCCCTGCAACTTCCTGCTCTTTTTATCATGTGATCACCTGATTCAGCCCAGGTGTGGCTCATCCTACAATCAAGGCTGGCTTAGCGCCAGACTCTCCAGTCCATGGGACAATCCACCCTGTTACAAAGACCCTGGCATCACAAATATCTATGGTTTTTATCCTTGGTACACAGTGTTTCCAATACAGAGTTTTACCGTTTAGCCTCTGCACCAAGCCCAGAGTTTTTTACCAAATGCCTGGTTCCAGTAGCAGTCTATCTGAAGAGGCTAGGGATTTTCATCTTCCCTTACTTAAGAATTGGCTGCTGAAGGCTCCGTCCAAGGAAGAATTAGGGAAGGCCATTCAGGTGACTTGTTCTCTGTTTGGAACTCTAGGTCTCCTCATAAACAAAGGGAAATCCCTCTGTCTCCACTCTGAAACTAAGCACCATCAGACAGAGAGTGCTTCAACAGGCCACTGAGGGTAACACATTTTTAGACTTTATTAGGCCTTATGGCATCCACAATTTATGTTATGCCATATGCCAGGCTCAGAATGAAGCCACTTAAACACTGGCTGTTATAGAACTTCAAACCCAATACAGACAGTCTGCTAAAAATATTCACTGTTCTGAGGAAAATTCGTCTTTCTCTAACGTGTTGGCTGAAACCACAGAACATCCTTAGAGGAGTTTCGTTCAACCCAACTCCTCCTTCATGAATATCAATCCGTAGGTGCATCCAAGATAGGGTGAGGAGCACATCTCTATAACCTTTTCATTTGAGGTCTTCGGAACCACAGAGATCCATACTACACACATTAGAATGAGATTGATCTGTCTGGCTCTGAAAGCATTCCTTCCCCGGGGGCAGTAATTCTTGTCTGCACTGTATTGTTTGAACAAACGAGGAGTTCGATCATCTCAACCATACAGTGATGTGATAAAACTTAGGCCTAGTGTATTCTTTGCAGTGTTGACCCAATTGCCTTACATGTAATGGGAGAACACAATGCAATTGCAGATAGTCTGAGCAGAGATTCCTCCCAGATGCATAAGTGGTCTCTAAAGGGATCTGTGATTTAAAACATTTTCAATCTTTGAGAGTTTCCGGACATCTATCTGTTCACCACCAGATTCAATACAAAATGTCCCTGGTTTTGCTCAAGAGCAGGTTCAGTCGTTGATGGATATGTTCCTCCCTGAGTGGAGAAGGGGTCTGATATATGCATTTCCCACATTCCCTCTAATCTTCAAAGTTCTAAAGAAAATAAGACAGGATTCACCCAAGGTGATTTTAGTTGCTCTAGCATGGCTGAGGCAATAGTGATAAACCAAGTTATTCCATCTTGTATTTGCTGTTGGATATATGCTCCCATTATCAATGGATTTATTGCCGCTGCAGGAGGGGAAGGTCTTCCACCCAGCGCTCCAGTCATTACATCTGATAGCTTGAGCAATAGGCCTTTGACAGACTTAAAAAGATCATGCTCTGTTGAGGTGCAGCAAGTTCTAACTAATGCTAGGAAATTATTTGCTAGAAAAAGTTACTATTGTAAATGGAAAAGATTTTTATGTGGGTGACTGATAAGAATGTTGAATCAGTTTCAGCTCCTTCAACTTGTTTTAGAATTTGTTACACTGAAAAGCAAGGGGTTTGTCTCTCTCCTCTGTTAAGGTCCACTTAGCAGCAATAGAAATATTCCATACTCACAATAATGGAAAATCCATTTGTTTGGATACGTTGGTAAAAAACTTTTAAAAAGGCTTATTGAATCTATATTCGCCAATATGGGACTCTGTTTCTTCATGCAGTTTGAATTTAGTTTTGGTGTAACTTAGGCCTGGTCTACACTAACCCCCCAAGTCGAAGTAAGGTATGCAACTTCAGCTACGTGAATAACGTAGCTGAAGTCGACATACCTTAGTTCGAACTTACTGTGGTTCAGACGCGGTCCACACGCGGTAGGCAGGCTCCCCGTCGACTCCGCGGTACTCCTCTCGCCGAGCTGGAGTACCGCAGTCGACGGCGAGCACTTCCTGGTTCGACTTATCGCGTCCAGACCAGACGCGATAAGTCGAACCCAGAACTTCGATCCCGAGCCGCCGAACTAGCGGCTAGGTGTAGACCAGCCCTTAGTGAGCTGCTCTTTGTTTCATGTTTCCTCGAAGATACTTTTTATAATAGCAATCACTTCTGCTAGAAGAGTTAGTGAGCTACGTGTGGTTCACAGTCATGCTGGAAGCGCATAGCAAGTGGAGTCCTGCAGGAAGCAGTTCTGAGTCTGGTTTTGTTCAATGTCTTCAGCAATGATTTAGATAATGGCATAGAGAGGACACTTATAAAGTTTTCAGACAACACCAAACTGGGAGGGGTTGGAAGTGCTTTGGAGGATAGGGTTAAAATTTGAAATGATCTCGAGAAACTGAAGAAATGGTCTGAAGTAAAGAAGATGAAATTCAATAAGGACAAATGCAAGGTATTCCACTTCTATTCCTGGGAGAATTCTGTGCCACTGCACATGAGCAGAATTTATGTCCCCCGCAGATTTCTTTGCTTCCCCACAGAAAAATGACTTTCTGATGGGGAAGCAAAGGGAAGCCACAGGAGTGGTCATGCGACCCTCCCCAGCAGTATGTTTCGGGTGCCCAGTGCAGCCAGCAGAGAGGTAAATCACTGTGGGGCAGGGGCAGGACTGGGGAAGACTCAGCTGGTGGCCCCTACCCTGCGCTGGGCTCAGTTGCTAGTCCTGGCTGGGCTAGGGAGGACGGGACTTCCTCTTCCCCTGCACGGCATCTGGGGCCCTGTCAGACCCACCTCCAGATTTCTACCCCAGTTGTAGGAAGCTCTGAAAACTGCCTCCCCGCGCTTCCTGCACCCATTACTCCTCAGCTGCAGGGGGAGTGATCACTGTACAGGGAAATGCTCCCCCATCTGCTCAACCACCGTGCATCCAGACCCCCTCATACCTAGACCCTCCCATGAGCCTCACCCCCCCATACCCAGAACCCTCCCCTGATGAGCCCCACTCCCTCTGCACCTTGACCACCCCAACGAGCCACCTGCACCCAGATCCCCACCCTACTGAGCCCCAACCAGCTGCACCTGGATCCCCACCCCACTGAGTCCCACTCCCCCAGCATCTGGACACCCCCACTGAGCTCCCCACAGCCAGACCCCCCGATGAGCTCTCTCCCACCCAAACCTAGACCTCCCCCTGCTGAGCCTCAACCACGTTCACCTGGACCCCCCTGCAGAGTCCCATTACTGTTATACCCAGAACCCCCCAAAAAGCCCCTGTGCAGCCAGATTCCCGCCCATACTCGGATCCCCCACTGAGCTGCTTGCACCCAGATTGCCCCATACTGAACCCTCTGAACAAGGGGTGGGCAAACGTTTTGCCCAGAGGGCCACATCAGGGAATAGAAATTGTATGGCGGGCCATGAATGCTCACAAAATTGGGGTTGGGGGCGGGAGGGGGTGCGGGCTCTGAGGTGGGGCTGGGGATGAAGAGTTTGGGGTGTAGTAGGGTGCTCTGGGCTGGGACCGAGGGTGGGAGGGGGATCAGGGCTGGGGTAAGAGTGTGGGAAGGGGTGCAGGTTCCAGCTGGGGGTGTGGGCTCTGGGGTGGGGTTGGGGTGAGAGGTTTGGGGTGCAGGAGGGTGCTCCAGGCTGGGATCAAGGGGTTTGGAGAGCGAGAGGGGGATAAGGGCTGGGGCAGGGGGTTGAGGCATGGGGAGAGACTCAGGGGTACAGGCTCCGAGTGGCGCTTATGTCAAGTTGCTCCCGGAAGCAGCGGCATGTCTCTTCTCCGGCTCCCACGCAGAGGCACGGCCAGGCGGCTCTGCACGCTGCCCCATCCTCATTGGAGCGCTGGACGGGGCCATTGGAGTGCATAGGAGCCAGAGTGGGGCCATGCCGCAGCTTCCGGGAGCCGCGTGGTGCAGCCCCGACCCAGTGCCCCAGCCGGAGTGGGGCCGAGCCGCGTGGTGCAGCCCCGACCCAGCGCCCCGGCCAGATCGGGGCCGAGCCGCTGGTTGTAGTTTGCCCACCTCTGCTCTGAACCCACACCTGGATTCCCCCACACTAAGCCCCTCAACACTTGGATCCTGCCATGCTTAGCCTGCCTGCCCACACCTGGTGCACCTGGCACAGAGGGGCAGGGCCCTGGGGTGTTCCTGAGGCAGACTGGGTCCTTGCGCTGTGTCATGATTGGGTGCAGCCTCACTGCTGAATCCATGTCCCGGGGGAGGGGGGGGAAGCTGCACAGTGATCTCCCACCTCTGTGCAGCCAGTGCCATACTGAAGCCTCCACACTTAGTTGACAAATACAATTTGTAGAATGTTTCAGAATTTTAAAATACTGTGCACAGAATTTTTAATTTTTTTGGCACAGAATGCCCTCAGGAGTACACTTAGGAAGGAACAATCAGTTGCACACATACAAAATGGGAAATGACTGCCTAGGAAATACTGTGGAAAGGAATCTAGGGGTCATAGTGGATCACAAGCTAAATATGCGTCAACTGTGCAACACTGTTGCAAAAAAGAGCAAACATCATTTTGGGATGTATTAGCAGGAGTGTTGTAAGGAAGACGCAAGAAGTAATTCTTCCACACTACTCTATGCTGATTAGGCCTCAAATGGAGTATTGTGTCCATTTCTGGGTGCCACATTTCAGGAAATATGTGGACAAATTGGAGAAAGTCCAGAGAAGAGCAACAAATCGTGTTTTCGTCCATCCTCCCTGTTGAAGGAAAAGGACCATGTAGGGACCATCAAATTGTGGAGGTAAATGCGTGGTTACGCAGGTGGTGTCGGAGAGAGAGCTTTGGGTTCTTCGAGCATGGAATGTTGTTCCAGGAAAAAGGATTGCTAGGAAGAGATGGGATCCACCTAATGAAGAGAGGGAAGAGCATCTTCGCAGGCAGGCTTGCTAACCTAGTTAGGAGGGCTTTAAAGTAGGTTCGCCGGGGGCTGGAGACTGTGAGGAAAAAGCTGAAGTACTCAATGCTTTTTTTATCTTGGTCTAAACAGACAAGGTTAGCCTCCAGACTGCTGCACTGGGCAGCACAGTATGGGGAGGAAGTGAGCAGCCCTCAGTGGTGAAAGAACAGGTTAAGGACTATTTAGAAACCTGGACATGCACAAGTCGATGGGGCCGGATGCGCTGCATCCGAGGGTGCTGAGGCAATTGGCTGATGTGATTGCAGAGCCATTGGCCATTATCTTTGAAAACTCGTGGCGATTGGGGGAGGTCCCGGCTGATTGGAAAAAGGCAAATATAGTGCCCATCTTTAAAAAAAGGGAAGGAGAATCTGGGGAACTACAGACTGGTCAGCCTCACCTCAGTCCCTGGAAAAATCATGGAGCAGGTCCTCAAGGAATCCATTTTGAAGCACGTGGAGGAGAGGAAGGTGATCAGGAACAGTCAAAATGGGGGCCTCGATTGGCCGAACCTGTCGTGTCAGCAGGTAAATAAACTCGCCCGGCCCGCTAGGGTGCTTACCCTGGCGAGCCGCGTGCCAAACGTTGCCGACCCCTGCCCTAAGCAATAGTATCGTATTGTTTAGACTGTATATAGCCATGTTACGTAAGAGACAAATGATTCTACTACTTGTATAGTGTTATAAAAATTACATATAAAAAGAAAGCTGTTAGATCAGCTAATTGATCCTCCTGCTAGTCCTTAGTGATGGGACTTCCAGCCATTCTTTTAGGAGAGTTGACAGCCTTATACATGTCATTATCAGCAAGTTTTCCCTGATATTCAGCCCTAATTTTTCATGTATTTAATTCCATCAGTCATAGGTAGATCTCTGTGTGCCACTATAAACAACTCTTCTCTCACCTTTATTTGTATACCCTTCAAGTATTTATAGACTGTTATGTGTGTCTCTTCTCCATTGTTCTCATTTAGCCATGGTAGTGCTATTAATCTTTCCTTATGAATCAATCCCTCCAGCTCCCTGATCATCCTGAGGACTCTTCTCTAAACTTTCCAAGATGGTTGATACCTTTCTGGTAGTGTTGTTCCTAGAACCCAATGTGATATTCGAAGGTGCTGTTGCACCAGAACTGTAGAGAGAAGGAACAATCATGTCTCTCCTCCATGATACAACTCCTTTGTCTATTTGGCATAAAATTTCATGGCCTTTTTTGCAGCTCTGTTGTTTGCAAACTCCTGTCTAGTTGACTGTCCACTTCCATTCCTAGGACTTTTTCAACCATTACTGCTTTTCTGTTTCACGCCCTAATTTGGTATGTCTATACATAGTTTTAATGTTGATTTCTGTGTTTTAGATGTTGTTCCAAGAGATGTGGCCTAATTAGGTCAAAGCTTTCTCTAACACTAGAAAATTTTCATTTTTGTGGTATTCTTAAATTTTGGCCTGTGGCTTGTGGATTTCTGTTGAATTTAGTGCTGTGCCTACGGTATGTAAGGGTATGTCTACACTAGACACTCTAGAGCAGCAAAGCCCCAGAAGGGGCTTTTTCATCACTGTAGTAAATCCTTCTCTCTGAGAGGTGGTAACGCAGTTGATGGAACTGTCTACGCTGGGGCTTAGGTTGGTTTAACTGCATCTTTCAACGGTATTAATTTTTTCACACCCCTGAGCAACATTGCTAGGTCAACCTAAGTTTTAGGTGTAGACCAGCCCTCAGATGCTCTGTGTGCAGACTGTTGATTTTCTCAGTCTCTTTGGAAAACAGTTTTTAAAAAATCAGTTATACAATCAAGGGTTTCACATACTGGAAATCAGTGAATCACAAAATAAATATATAAATTAGAGTGCACACTCTCTATACATTTTTATTTCTCATTTATTTGTGATTCACTGATTTCCAGTATGTGAAACTCTTGATTGTGTAACTGATCTTTTAAAATATGTTTAGACTTTTGCCTCCTTGCTGCTGCTGTTTATTTTCCAGGAGAGCCTGGAGGCCACAGTCATGATCAGGGTGCCCTTGTGCTGAGCACTGTACACACACACACACAGTGAGAAACCATCCGTGATCTAAACACTTTACAATCTAAATAGACAGGACAGACAAAGGGTAGGAGAAAGGAAGTATTGTCCTCATTTTACTGTTCAGAAATTGAGGGGGGAAAAAGATTAAGTGACTTGGACAGGTCTCTTAAGAAGCCCATGATAGGTCCAGTTCAGTACCTAACCCACAGGACAATTCCTCCTCTATTTTTAGTCCTATATCACTAACACTTTTTTTGTAATTGATTGATTTTAGATGGTGTAACAGGAAATTCAAGTCAAGGAGCTTGACTGGATATGTATTGAATTAATAGTGCTGTGCCCAATCAACAGCTGTATTCAATTGTTATCTTCTGATCATTTTTGTTTTTGCTAATTGTGAATTGAAGATCTCAGCTATGCATCTGGGAAATATCAATTCCCTTATCCAACCGTTAACTCATTCTATGCTCATTGACTGACTGATCTATAGTAATTCAGGCTCTCTTCATCCCATAAAGTTGAAGAAAATTGCTGATTTGTGGTGGTTAGCACTGCCACCTACATATTCCAAGAAATAGCCAGCACTCATCCACCTCAGTTAGTGCAGACAGACAAACCTTAATTGGCTGGATGTTTGTGCATTGCACATTTTGAAAACCCAAGCTGGCATCAGAGTAACTGAGAAATAGGAGGAGAAACACCGCAGAACCAGTGGGAAAACAGTGTTTGAAAGGTTAGTCCAACCAGCCTTTGTCCCTTGTGGGACAGACATTTCCTAAATAAACCCCACATCACCTCAATGGGTTGACAGCATTAAGAAAATGTATAGCTGTGCCCAGTGATAGAAAATCATTGCATGTGATGAGAAATTTCCCCTGTGAATCGCAGTAAAGGATATTTGCACTCACTCTTTGAGACATACAGTGAGTATTGAGTATTAATATTATGAAATTTGTTCTGACATATAGACATTTGTGAAGTTCCTTGATTGATTCTTATCCAGGTGGTCTTACTGAAAATAAGATTTATACTCTGAAAAAGGAAGAAGTGAGGGGGGATACAGCCATGCCCCTCTGCAGGAGTATTGTACTCTTCTACTTTTGAACATTATACCTTCATGGGTATGTCAAATGTGCTTGCAAATGCAGACAGTGATTTCCTTTTGTGGACTTTTTTGGGAGTGGGGGGTGGGACAGCTAAATAGTGAGATGAGGAAAGAGGCAGGGGAGGAGCGTGACCGAAGTGCATTCCTCTTCAGTCGATTTAGGTCAGTCTGGTAACTGACTGAATTAAGTAGCTGAACTGTGATACAATGAATTGATGAGAATTTTGCCTGTGTTGCCATTGCAAAATTTAGGCTTCTTGTAGCCATGTGACCACCAGGGTGTATATCACAGCTTGTGTACCTCATGATAGTGCCTGTAATGTCAGTAATAATGTTCACATAATACAACTCTTAGTTTATTTACTTTTCAGTTTATTTTGATTTACAGTCAGTCCATAAAAATAGGAATCCATACGAAATGGTGGTGGTGGCCTAAGAATAATTAAATACATAATATCACAACATGTGAAATTAAAGAATCAAGTAAACTAACCCACACTACCACTATTTTTATCGTCTTCAACATATTTCCCATCTCAACATAAAGTCTTTCTTTTAAGCCCAGAAATATCCTCTGGAGACCACCACAACCCCCCATTTCCCTCCCCTGCCCCTTCCATTTGTTTGTGAAAACAGATGGGCTTTGCATCATGTTCTGAAGGATAACAAATCTGGACTCTAGCTAACCCAGCAGAGGAGTGAGTCCTTATGGCTAGAGGCCTTCTTGGAAAGCCACCCTTTGTTTTATGTTGAAGGGCCTCCTGTCCTAGCGCTCCTGCTGATTTCAGCTATGGCAATGTGGCATGGGGAGGAAGCATCTCTCAGGTAGTGAGTTCCCAATTTGGGATTTTATAGATTAAATCTAACACTTTGAACCACACCTTTAAAGATGCACCCAGTGCAGATCCCAGGGCACCAGTGGTTTATAATAATCTTTTACTATCCTGCCTACTCCTTGGGCATTTTTCTTCAATATTATTCAGAATTTGGGCACCTTTCATATTAATTAAATGGTAACTTTCTATATGCAGTGATCAAACTATCTAATCATATCTGCTTTAGAGCAATCAGGGGTGACAAAAATAAAATATGAATGCTATTTTTAATACTAATGATTTGATCCCTGAGGTTTCTATCAAATTAAATAAAGAATCAAATTAACCAGCTAGTGAATTAAGTGGAAGAGCCCGGAGAAGCAGTAGCCACTCCATAGTTAAAATGGAAGCTAACATCTTGCTATAAATCTGATTTTCAGTTTCCCCCTTCAATTTAAAAAAAAATCCTGGTGAAATGGTACATGGCACCCCACCCGATGGTATAATTTTTCTGTGAAGTTTAGAAAAACATCAGAAAAGGAATGTTAAAATCCTGGGACTATATCCCCTAGTGCATCAGAGTAGTGCTTGGTGAATATGGGGAGCATAGGTGGGGTTGCACATTCTTTCTGCTCCCTTGCCACTGCAGGCTCTTGGTGTCTAAATTGTCCCTGGCAGAAATTGGAGCAGCCCCAAAGCTGCCCTGAGATAGAATCATAGAATAGCAGGGTTGGAAGGGACCTCAGGAGGTCATCTAGTCCAACCCCCTGCTCAAAGCAGGACCAATCCCCAGACAGATTTTTGCCCCAGATCCCTAAATGGCCCCCCTCAAGGATTGAGCTCACAACCCTGGATTTAGCAGGCCAATGCTCAAACCACTGAGCTATCCCTCCCCCCTGATGTCAGCAGATACCTTTCCTCAAGGGGCTGCTATGCTGACCCTGCCCTTACATTCCCTTCCTTACTCCCTCTTCCCCATTCTGGGCCTGGCATAGGGCTAGGAGATCCTTAAGGCATCTGTAAGTCCCCCTTGTGCCATTATACTAGTGCAACAGAGACTTGCGGGTGGTGAATCTAGCCATGGTGTTTGAAATGTCCCAGTCTCTTTAAGTATCAGAGGGGTAGCCGTGTTAGTCTGAATCTGTAAAAAGCAACAGAGGGTCCTGTGGCACCTTTAAGACTAACAGAAGTATTGGGAGCATAAGCTTTCGTGGGTAAGAACCTCACTTCTTCAGATGCAAGTAATGATCATTACTTCAGATCATTGTCCAGGATGGGTTGTAGATCACTGATGATGCGTTGGAGAGGTTTAAGCTGAGGGCTGTAGGTGATGGCCAGTGGAGTTCTGTTGGTTTCTTTTTTGGGCTTGTCTTGTAGCAGGAGGCTTCTGGGTACACGTCTGGCTCTGTTGATTTGTTCCTTTATTTCCTTGTGTGGGTATCGTAGTTTAGAGAATGCTTGGTGAAGATCTTGTAGGTGTTGGTCTCTGTCTGAGGGGTTGGAGCAGATGCGGTTGTACCTCAGTGCTTGGCTGTAGACGATGGATCGTGCGGTGTGTCCGGGGTGGAAGCTGGAGGCATGAAGGTAGGCATAGCGGTCGGTGGGTTTTCGGTATAGGGTGGTGTTAACATGGCCATTGCTTATTTGTACTGTGGTGTCCAGGAAGTGGACCTCCCGTGTAGATTGGTCCAGGCTGAGGTTGATGGTGGGGTGGAAGCTGTTGAAATCATGGTGGAATTCTTCCAGGGTCTCCTTCCCATGGGTCCAGATGATGAAGATGTCATCAATGTAGCGTAGGTACAGAAGGGGTGTGAGTGGACGAGAGCTGAGGAAGCGTTGTTCCAGGTCAGCCATAAAGATGTTGGCATATTGTGGGGCCATGCGGGTGCCCATAGCGGTGCCACTGGTCTGGAGGTATATATTGTCACCAAATTTGAAGTAATTGTGCGTGAGGATAAAGTCACAGAGCTCAGCAATAAGTTGTGCTGTGTCATCATCAGGGATACTGTTCCTGACAGCTTGTATTCCATCTGTGTGTGGGATGTTTGTGTAGAGAGCCTCTACATCCATGGTGGCTAGGATGGTGTTTTCTGGGAGGTCACCAATGCATTGTAGTTTTCTCAGGAAATCTGTGGTGTCACGGAGATAGCTGGGAGTGCTGGTGGCGTAGGGTCTGAGTAGGGAGTCCACATATCCAGACAGTCCTTCAGTGAGAGTGCCTGGCACATGGGGCCACAACAGGGGTACCCCTAACTCACCCAGCAATATCGTCAATTTATCCAGCTACACACTCAACCCAGCAGAAGAGTCTGTCCTATCTCGGGGACTCTCTTTTTGCCCCAGCACCCCCACGAACATGATACAGTTCTGCGGCGATCTGGAAGCCTACTTTCGCCGCCTCCGACTCAAAGAATACTTTCAAGATAACACCGAACAGCGCACTGATACATAGATACCCTCCCACCAACAACACAGGAAGAAGAACTCCACATGGACTCCTCCTGAGGGTCGAAATGACAGTCTGGACCTATACATAGAATACTTCCGCCGACGTGCACAGGCAGAAATTGTGGAAAAACAACATCGCTTGCCTCATAACCTAAGTCGTGCAGAACGCAATGCCATCCACAGCCTCAGAAACCACCCTGACATTATCATCAAAGAGGCTGATAAAGGAGGTGCTGTTGTCATCATGAACAGGTCTGACTACCAGAAGGAGGCTGCCAGACAACTCTCCAATACCAAATTCTACAGGCCACTTTCCTCAGATCCCACTGAGGAATACACTAAGAAACTGCACCATCTACTCAGGACACTCCCTACACTAACACAGGAACAAATCAACATACCCTTAGAGCCCCGACCGGGGTTATTCTATCTACTACCCAAGATCCACAAACCTGGAAATCCTGGACGCCCCATCATCTCGGGCATTGGCACTCTCACTGAAGGACTGTCTGGATATGTGGACTCCCTACTCAGACCCTACGCCACCAGCACTCCCAGCTATCTCCAAATCAAATCAAATCAACAGAGCCAGACGTGTACCCAGAAGCCTCCTGCTACAAGACAAGCCCAAGAAAGAAACCAACAGACCTTGGGAGGCAGGCCAGTCCTCGCCCACAGACAACCCGCCAACCTTAAGCATATTCTCACCAGCAACCACGCACCGCACCATAACAACTCTAACTCAGGAACCAACCCATGCAACAAACCTCGATGCCAACTCTGCCCACATATCTACACCAGCAGCACTATCACAGGACCTAACCAGATCAGCTACAACATCACCGGCTCATTCACCTGCACGTCCACCAATGTTATATATTCCATCATGTGCCAGCAATGCCCCTCTGCTATGTACATTGGCCAAACTGGACAGTCACTACGCAAGAGGATAAATGGACACAAGTCAGATATCAGGAATGGCAATATACAAAAACCTGTAGGAGAACACTTTAACCTCCCTGGCCACACAATAGCAGATGTTAAGGTAGCCATCTTACAGCAAAAAAACTTCAGGACCAGACTCCAAAGAGAAACTGCTGAGCTCCAGTTCATTTGCAAATTTGACACCATCAGATCAGGATTAAACAAAGACTGTGAATGGCTATCCAACTACAGAAGCAGTTTCTCCTCCCTTGGTGTTCACACCTCTACTGCTAGCAGAGCACCTCACCCTCCCTGATTGAACTAACCTCGTTATCTCCACACTGATTTATACCTGCCTCTGGAGATTTCCATTACCAGTCTCTTTAAGGAATCCTGCTTATGTGTTACCTCCTCCCTGTTACATAAAACTGTGCTCGCCAGGGGAGAGACAGACCACTCAAAGCAGCTGGCAGTAAAATGTCTCCAATGGGTGGGTCTCCAATAGACGTTACTATTATACATCTATTTCTTGTTAAATTTCTTAGTGGAAAGAAACACTAACAAGCATCTACACAACTATTACAAATGTTTTTGAAAAATAGGTCTTGACTTCAGTTCCCCATACTGCATGTATGCAGCTTAGCTGGCAATGATGGCGTCTGTCTTTCTGTACTCTGTGCATCCATTGGTTTGTTACAAACACATTATAGTCTGAAACAGCTGATGATTATATATCTGTCAGCTTCCATGATCGCAAAGAGATCTTTATGGCTGAATTACAAGATGGCAGTCGCTGCTTCCAAGGCAGAGATTCTCAAGGACATTAACGGTCAGCTCCTCATAAAAACTCCTGGCCTTTCTGGCATATGGGATGTGCCAGGGGAGGGGACAGAGACATTCTGGTGGAGTAACTCTTTGGGCGCCATTATTCACTGTCATGTGTAAGAAGAGCCCTGAGATTGCTCTAACTTGGGCTACAGGACAGTTCAGCCGTTGGCAGTTCCCCAGGTTTGTGAGAGGAAGGCAGAAAGGTGACACAAAACAACCAGTGTTACACCTCTGCCCCATAGGTGTACCCAGCACTGTTGTCACATTCCTGGGAACCTGGCCCTAAAACTCATGAAGTAAACTTGGCTTTCATACCTGCCTGACTGGATTAACGAAATGCTTGTAAGTACTGATTCAATGGACCTATTAATAACACAGCATGTTGAAAGGGAATGTTGATAATGTGGATGGGTTTTTGGAAACAGAGGGTTTTGTTTTCCACTTTAGAGGTAAGCTGGGACCAAACTCTTGGATCCGAACACTTAATTACTTTGAAAGTTTAAATCTGGGCCCAAACGTTGCAGGCGATACTGTATCTAATTGATGGAACCAATGCCCCCCAAAACGGACATCCCTTGGCTTTGAGAATGTTTAGATCTGGATTTCAAATTTGGAGCTCAAGACCACTTTTGCTTTAGTTACTTTCATTTATTTGTTGTGCTATTGACCTGACCCATTATTGTTCTCATTTGTGTTTGTTTGCTGGGTCACCCGAAAACTTCATATTCTAGGAAAATTCCAAAGTAGCTTTGAAAAGTGAGTGGGAGATGTACCTGCTTTCAGTAGAGAAATACATGAAAAGATAGAATCACAGAATATCAGGGTTGGAAGGGACCTCAGGAGGTCATCTAGTCCAACCCCCTGCTCAAAGCAGGACCAATCCCCAACTAAATCATCCCAGCCAGGGCTTTGTCAAGCCTGACCTTAAAAACCTCTAGGGAAGGAGATTCCATCACCTCCCTAGGTAACCCATTCCAGTGCTTCACCACCCTCTCGTCATCTGCAAAAGATATGTTGCTCTGTATCATTTGTCTTAAGAGGATTGTCATAACTCATTTCTGTTGATCTTTTTAAATGTAAGTAGGTTGGTTGCTAGACCCTAAAAGCACTGAGGGCAGCAAACTGTTAAGTATGTGAACATGCTGAAAATCTTGTAAAGATAGCGTACTGAATGGGAGGAGCATGGGAAGTACCCACAATTAGTATGGTGATTATTTATATATATCCAAGAGTGGGATAAGCACTTTTCAACAGTGAAATGAATGGGCAGAATTCCTGTACACACATTCTGATGGGTGAATAAATCTATACAGTCTTTTAAAACATTCATTTATTTTAATTATTTCATTTTTAATAAATGGCCATGTGGATTATTCAAATATGTAAGGGTGTTTTTTTGGTGGTGATAGAGCAGATGGAGTTGGACTGGGGAAAAGAAAGTGAGAGCATGAGAAGATGTGGTGAAGGAAAGACAGGCTGATAAGGAGCTGGAGAGGGAAGTATGTGGGAGTGAAGAGAGAGGATAGAAAGGACCAGCACCACAAAGAGAAGGGAACATGGTATAAGGCAGGTGAAAAAACAGCTGCGGGCATTCAGGACTGGTACAGAAAGGTGACAGTAATGAATCTATACTTAGGTGAAGTCTACTGAAATGGGGGCAATGACTCACAGAGGATAAGGCCAGAAGAGATCATCTAGCCTGATCTCCTGCATAACAGACCAGAGAACTTCCCTGAATTAATGTCTATTGAACTAGAGCATATTTTTTAGAAAAACATCTATTCTGATTTAAAAATTGCCAGTGATAGAGAATTCACCACAACCCTGTTCCAATGGCGAATTATCCTCACTTGAAAATGTATGCCTTATTTCCAGTCTGAATTTGTCTAGCTTCAACTTCTAGATACTGGATTTTGTTATACCTTTGTCTGCTAGATTGAAGAGCCCAGTGTAACATTTTTATTTCCCGTGTAGGTACTTAAAAACTGAGATCAAGTCAGCTTTTAACCTTCTCTTTGTTAAGCTAAACAGATTGAACTCCTTGAGTCTGTCGCTGTAAAGCAGGTTTTCTAATACTTTAATCATTCTGATGGCTCTTTGGTGAACCTCTTAAATTTATCAACAACCTTCTTGAATTGTGGCCACCAGCACTGGACAGAGTATCTCAGTAGTGGTTGCACCAGTGCCAAATACAAAGGTAATATCATTTCCCTACCCCTGCTCAATATTCCTCTGTTTATACATCCAAAGATTGCATTATCCTTTTTGGACACATCGTCATACTGGGAACTCATGTTCATGTGAGCCCAAAGTCTTTCTTAGAGTCACTCCTTCCCAGGAGGGAGTCCCCCATCCTGTAAGTATGGTCTTCGTTCTTTGTTCCTAGATGTATAATTTTTAAAATTTTTTTTTACATTAAGCAATATTAAAATACATATTGTTTCTTGCACCCAGCTTATCAACAATCTAGTTCACTTTTATAAGTGACCTGTCCACCTCGTTATTTAACATTATCCATATTTGTGTCCTCTGCAAACTTGATAGCGGTGATTTTGTTTTCATCTAGGTCATTGATAAGAATATTAAATAGCATAGGGCCAAGAACCAATCCCAGCAAGACTTCACCAGAAACACATCTGCTGAACGATGATCCTATGTTTACATTTACATTTTGAGAACTGTCAGAAAATGTTTAATCGATTTAATGTGCCATGTTAAGTATGTACTGTTCTAGTTTTTTAATCAAAAAAATGCTAGTCATGCTAGTACCAAGTCAAACGCCTTACAGAAGTCTAAGTATAACACTATTACCTTTATCAACCAAACGTGTAACTTCCATAAAAAATGTTATCAGATTAGTTTGACATGATCTATTTTCCACAAAACCAAGTTGATTGCTATGAATTATTCTGCTCTCCTATTATTCTTTATTAATCAAATCCTATATCAACCATTCCATTATTTTGCTTGCAATTGATATCAGGCTGACAAAAGCCTATAATTACCTGGGTCATCCTGTTGACCCTTTTTAAATATTGGCGCAACATTAGCTTTCTCCAGTCTTTTGGAAATTGCCCCATGTTCTAAGACTTATTGAAAATAGACATCAACGGTCCAGAGGGCTGCTCAGCCAGCTCTTTTAAAACTCTTGGATTAAAGTTATCTGGACCTGCTGATTTAAAAATGTTTGAATTTAGTAGCTGCTTTAAACATTCTCCTGAGTTACTATTGGAATGGAAAGAGCTTCATCATCATCATATGATATGACTACATCTGTTTTTTCCTCAGATATAGAACAGAAATATTTACTGAGTACTTCTGCATTATTACTGACAATTCTGCCATTTCCATCTAGTAATGGACCAGTGGCATTGTTAGGATTTCTTTTGTTCCTAATATACTTTTTTATTTTCCTTAACTCTGCAGGCTATATATTTCTCCCTGTGTCTTTTTGGGTCCCTTATTAATTTTCTAGCTTCTGATTAACTTGAACTTGCTTTTGTCATATATGGGTTTTGAATTTTTTTTTAAAGCTGCCTTCACTTCACCTCAAGCAGGAATGAAGCAACGAAAGGTAGACAGAGGCTCAGATGATATGTTCCACTGTTGCTGGCTGTGTCCTTCAGGGGAGATGAAGGAGTAGTGGTTGGACCTCTGCCTGGACTCGGTTTCTCTGATCAGATCTCTTTTGGTGAGGGTGGGGGGAAAGTAGGCTGTCCTCGCCAGGGAATGGGATGCAACAAATAGCACAGTTAGTGAGTGCTGACGGTTAGTGCAAATCATGTTGGAGTCACCATTTTTGTTTGTTTTTAATATTTATATTATTGTCTTTTATTAAGACTGCTTTGGGTAATATTTCAGGCATCTCAGTAACTCTGAGAAATAGTTTAAGATGCCAACTCAGCAACATTCTTAAATTCATGCTTAACTTTAAGCATATGAGGGGTCCCATTGAAGTCAATTAGATGAGTCCCCTTTTATGTTTGCTGGAAACAGTTAGTTTGCGGTCAGTTCAGGGTCAGCATAGAACACAAGAGCCAAATCCCTGCTGCTCTTGGCTTTCAGTGTGCAGAGAACAGTTACTTATCTTGGGTCTGTTTAGGTTTTTAGATGGCCTTTCTTACTGCAGTGTTTAAGCACTATTGGCAGTATCTAAATATCACATTTGCTTTATCGAATAGAAGCAAGAGGAGGATTGGGGGAGCAGGATTATGAAATCCCTCAGCTCCTCCAGCACTACATTCATCCTAATCCAATGGTCCCCAAACTTTTTATGTTGCCCCCCCTACAGTAATTAAATCTATCTGCACCACCCCCGCCCCTCCCCGGCAGCTGCGGCCAGGGGCGAAGCCATGGTCAGGACCCAGGGCCGGGAGCCGGGGAGCCATGCTGGTGCTGGAGCGGATCTGGGGACAGAGTGGGGCCGGGTGCCACTCCATCCCCGGGGGACTGGCCTGGGCCCCACTCCCCTTAATGTTCCTCTGTGTCCCCCTCGGGGGGTGCGTCCCACATTTTGGGGACCTCTTTCCCAATCTAATGTTTCAGATGAGTTATGGTTTTATATATGTTTCTAGGAGGTACCGTTATAGCCAGGCCCTCTCAGAGGTCCAGAGAGGCCTGGGCCACTTCCGGCTTTTGAGGCCCCAGCCATAATAAAAATAAAAAATGACGACACATGGTCTAATCTTGTGCCATCAGAACTGATATATTTTGAATAATATTTATGAACATTCTTAACTCTTTAATATGATAATTTTTTGGTTAACTGATACAGATTTTATGTCTTTTACCAAATCACATCTCTTATTTGCTTAAATTTGCAGTTCTAAGCTGAGAGAGTGGGTCACATTTTGGTCCGATAGGGATGTGCATAAAAACAAGTTGCGAAATTTATCAAATGCCAAAAAATTAACAAGTGTCTAAATTTGAGGCCCCCTTTGAGCTTGAGGCCCAGGCCAAATGGCCCTCCTGGCCCCCCCGCCCCGATTGGCCCTGATTATAGCAGAAGAATTGTACAGATTATCCAGAATTTGGGATGAGGTGCAGATGGTCCATGGTTTCTGGAGTTCTAGCAGTATGACTAATCTCCTGCCCCTCAGTTTAAAGAGCTGGGTAAGGACACTGAAGTAAGGAAATACTGTGCCTGAAAAACGACACTGAGTAAAAGCTCTACTTTCATCCCCTGCCCCCATTGTCTGTGTTAACATTCTTTAACTGCTCCCCAAATTACTAATGCTTCACATTGCTTAATCCATTCTGCTGTAATAGCTTTATTAGATTAAACTCCCCATAGAGCAAGTGAGGAGCAGTGGGATTCTCACACTGCCTTTTGAACAGCCAGTAAAGACAAAATAAATGGTTAACAAACTAGAACAAATTCAGTTTTTAGGTGATCCGCTTTTCTTAGCTGTCCTAGACGATGTAACTGCAGATTGAATGCAAGTGTCCCTATTATTCCTTGGTTAAAAAATGCCTTTTAAGCAGCCTGAAGAAATTCCTGAGGCAAAAAAAAGTCGTAACAATAAAAAGTTCTCCCCCCCTCCCTTTTTATGTGTTACTAATTGCATCGTGCTGACTGCAGGGACAGTGTGATGAAAACCTGAAAACTTTATTTTCGTTTTGCTTTATTTTTGACTAAGCCATAGGTGAGCCAGTAACAGTCCTTTATGAAGCATCTCCCAGAGCATTGATCCTTAATGGCTGATTTTTTTTTTTTTTTAGTAAATCTAATTAACTATTTGAAGTATTTCGTCAAGAGACTCCCGATTACTACACTCACGCAGTGGGTGGCTCTTTTAGATTCTCTTAAAAACTCAGTTACTTCACAGCATTCTTAAAATCCTAGTCTGCTGGAACAATTTGAATTTTGTTATTAGAGACTGCTGGAAATCATAATTCAATAAAGACCAACTCATTTAAAAATGCTTCACGCTGAGCATGCATTAGGTAACTTAGGAGACACAGAAAAACATATACTAATATTCAGGTCTACACAGGAAATTGGAATGGCACTGAGCAGTTGGAAGAAGGCTTTCTGTTTTTTTGTGTTTTTTTTTTTAAAGAAGCTGCAGCAAGATTGGAAGGAATGTATTTTTTGTAAGCAAATTTATTCCTTCCCCCTCCCCAGTTCTCCCCCCCTTTAGTTGAAACATTGGCTTTTGTCCAAGAAGAATAGAAATACATAGCTGGGGAGAGTGAAAATATTTTTGATCAACATTTCTATAATAATTTTACAGATAAATAAGGACACTGACATGTTCCTTTTCTTAAATTCCTTTGCATGTCTCCTGTTACTTGTGTTGAATGAGCTTGGGAGTTTTAAATATCTCTAATGCCCCTTCTCTCATTCTGTCTCTCCTGCTCCCTTTATGGCAATGGTATTATGGCCATAGAATATATAGTCTTGCCATAGGGGAATGTGTTTCCTGCTCGGGTTTTTTAACTACATCTGCAGACTGCAGCTGCAGCAGTCTTTGAAAAATACTGGCCTTAGGAAAGATTGTCATTTTCTAACAATGAATTCTTCTTCACAGGACACTATACTATTTCATTCCTGCCTCACACTGTCCAGCATCAGTCCCCTGCATTTCATTTGCCGCTCAAATTTACCATATGACATATGCAGGAGTATTTTTTCCCCCAAAACTTTTTTTTAGGAGTTTGTCGTTAGAATCACATTTCCTGACAACATCACAGGTTTCCATCCTTGTCTCCATTCTCCTGTGTGCTCCTCTGTTCTGAGACTTGCATATCCCTTCTGTTTGTCCCTTTCATCTCCTGATCCCAGGTCTATGCCTAACTCATTTCAATTCTCTGCATAACTTGGGTTCAGAAAAGAATTGTTTTGTTTTCACCTGTATCCTTTTGCAGCCTTCTGCTCCCACTTTTTCTCTCTCTCCTTCTCCCCACTTTTACCACTTTTTAAAAAAAAATTATTCCTCATCAACTTTTTAAATCATACAAAATAACCAATATTAATTCTTCCTCTCTGTTTTGGGAAGAGCTGAAAATAAGAACTGGATTCCCTTCTTTCTTCCTCTCTTTTCTGGCTAATGTTGGATCAGTGGGGCTGCATTGTCTCTGAAGATGATGACCATATGGGGAAAGGAGCTAAAGTAAAAAATAGTTCTGTGTGTTAGCAGTCCTCTGTATACAGTCGTTTTTGGAATAGGATTGGCCTGGCTTGAATACTTTCATAAAATTAAGCTGACTTCTAACAGCTAGGGCAGAATACGGAGTTCCTTAACTAGGCAAAATGCCCATTGAAGTAAATGGTATAGTGCCAGGGTTGGGCCGTTAGCTAAAACCCAGTTTAGAATGCTTCACGCACAGGAGTACACTTCCACTGAGCTTTACACCATTACACAGTACATTATTCCAGACATATTTTGTACTTGTAACCCATGGAGGGCCAGGGGGGCATTTGATTATTGCATTGTTCTCTCTGAGGCAAAATCGTTTTTCTTTCCTCCCCTAGGTTAAGATACTGGGAGTGAACCATAAAGGATTAACTACATTATGTTTTAATTCACTATTTCTAATATTTCCATTAAATGAAAGCAGAAGGGAACCTGAGTCTGTTACCTTCTGATTCATGTGGGTGTTTCTTGTGACAATCAATGTCATTTTTAGATTTTTAGGGTCTTTTTCAGCATTTCTTTCTGTTTCCTTTATATTGATGATCTCAGGAAAGCAGGTCAAATATACTGGGGGAGAGCACTGAAAACTTTCTCTGCTCTGCCCATCCGTTCAGTGTGTCTGTTCCTGTTCATTTTCTAAAGTGTTACATGTGGAATACATGTGTCTTTCTGCTGCAGTACTATGGCAGAAAAAAAACACAGAAGGAAATCAATAAACACCTGTTATTCCCAGATCTACAGTTATTTGGGCTCAAAAGTGCCTGCAGGCAAAGTTAAAACAAAAATCCCAGTAAGTCTATATGCCTTCACAGATTTTTTTTTTTTTTTTTTTGCCTGCATGAGGTTTTTTTAATATATTTATTTCATTTTGTTTCATCTTATTTTATCCCAGAGTGGACCCTTCACTTCTGTTGTTTTACTGCCCCGGATTTATTCTCTCCCATGTATAGTCTCCCCCCGCCCCTTCCCTCCTGCACCATATTTTGTATTCAGTAGAGTGGAGATTTTTCAAATGGCTGAAGAATTCAACCTTGCTTTAGTAGCCCTTACTTCTTTCTCGGCAGGTTTCCTAAGTTAGGTTGCCCCCTGCTGCTTTAGTTCCATTAAAATAAAGCTGGATATAAAATATGTTTTGGGACCAGCCATTAGAAAAGTATATACTCAGTGTAATCTACTGGAACGAAATCACTTGAAAGCAGGTTTGAATATAGAAATAAATAGTAATATAGTAGCAGATAAATAAATAGTTGGTGTGATATGGTTATTTTTTTTTTTAAGTAATGAACATATTAAATATGAATCCTTTTTTCCCCAGAAAGAAAATGTTTTGGAAAAAGTCTTTTGAGCAATTTATAGATTGACAAAAAATGAGTGTGAATCATACGTACAATATAATCCTGTTGAACAGACACTTGTGTTTTACCAAAGTGACATATTATTAACTAGATGGGTGAGGTAATATCTTTTTTGGACCAACTTCTTTTGGTGAAAGAGACGTGCTTTTGAGCTACCTGAACAAGAGCTCTGCATAGCTCAAAAGCTTGTCTCTTTCAACAACAGAAGTTGGTCCAATACAAGATATTACCTCACCCACATTTTCTCTTTAATATCCTGGAACCAACATGGCTACCACACTGCAAACATATTCTTAACTAGTCCCTTTCTTTACCAAGGGTTGAGGCCCTTGAAGTTTTATAAAATATATGTTTATTTTCTACACGGTTCTATTATTGTGAGATCAGCGTCAGACTGCATTTTATCATTGGTGAACTAAGAGATTAATGTATTTCTTTGTTTATCTATGACATCACTACAGTGAAGGCTCACCATTTGTTCCTGTTACAAATTCCTAGGCCCCAGTCCTGCAAAGATTTATGCACTTTGAATAGTCCTATTGAAATCAGTGGGATTCCTCACTGCATGCAGTTAAACATGGACATTTTGTAGGATCATGGCCTTGTTTTGGGGCTGGGATTAGAGTATTATTGTAATTCAGGCCATGTCTACACTACAGAGTTAAGTTGACTTAAGTTACCTTGATGATCATAAACTGTTGTAATGACATTGCTTGTGCATGTCCACACAACGCTCCTTGTGTTGGCGGAGCGTGTCCATAGTTGGTGCTCTAACATCGGCCGAGAGAGTAGTGCACCATGAGTAGCTATCCTACTGTGCAAATCGCCACCTTCTCCCGCTAGGAGTTATGGGAATTGATCACAGTGTAGAATGGGGGCAGGATCACCAACCCATGATGCAGTTTTCTCCGTCCCATAATTCCAAGGGCTTCCGATTGTGTTTTGTGCTGCTTTTCAACTACCCAGTAAACTTTGCACCCGCCATCTCTGCCTGAAAACATGGATCCTGCCCTGCTCTGCAGTCTTGTGATGAGCCTTATGAACACAACGCGGCTGGTCCTGCAGCATTTCATGAGCTGTGACTCTGAACAGGAATCCGTGGTGCCTGCCCTGCAGTGTGCCATGGAAAGAAACAATTCAAGATTGATGTTTGCATTCAAGGGGCAGCTAAACACAGTGGACAGTTACTATTGGGCTCGGGAAACAAGCACCAAGTGGTGGGATTGGATTATGATTCAGGTATGGGATGACGAGCAGTGGCTGCAGAACTTTCATATGCACAAAGCCATCTTCCTTGAACTCTGTGTCGAGCTCGCCCCCGCCCTATGGCACAAGGACACCAAAATGAGAGCGGCCCTAATGGTGGAAAAGCGAGTGGCAATCGCTGTGTGGAAGCTGGCAACTCCGGACTGCTACCGGTCAGTTGCTGAATCAATTTGGAGGTGGGAAGTCCATTGTGGGGGTTGCAGTCATGCAAGTGTGCAGAGCTATTATTCACCTTCTGCTATGAAGGACTGTGCCTCTGGGCAATGTGTGGGAAATAGTGGATGGCTTTGGGGCAATGGGATTCCCTAACTGTGGCGGGGCGATAGAAGGCACGCGTATCCCAATTTTGGCCCCAGACCATCTTGTGACAGAGTACACCAACAAAAAGGGTTACTTCTCTATGGTATTGCAAGGTGCTTGTGGATCACCAGGGTTGTCTCACTGACTTCAACGCAGGGTTGTCAGGGAAGGTGCATGACGCAAGATTCCAGTAGGGGATGTGGAAATGCCCGTAATGATCCTGGGAGACCCAGCCTAGCCCTTGTTCCTGTGGCTCATGAAGCCTGACACTGGAAACCTTGACAGCAGCAAGGAGCACTTCCACAACAAGCTCAGCAGGTGCAGAATGGGGGTAGAATGTGCATTTGGCAGATTAAAGGGTTGTTGGCACTGCCTTTTTGGCAGTGAGGAAAATATTCCCATGGTCATAACAGCCTGCTGTGCTCTGCATAACATTTTTGAAGCCAAGGGGGAAAAATTTCCCCAAGGGTGGACCGTTGAGGTGTATCACCTGGTGGCTGATTTTGAGCAGCCAGACACCAGGGCTGTTAGAGGGACTCAATGGGGAGGCTATTCGAATCAGGGGGGCTTTGAAGCAGCATTTTGACACTGAGCCCCAGTAATGTGTCTTTCTGCAATTAATTAAATAATGCCTGGCTCACTTGCCACATTGAATGACCCATAACATGATTCCTGCCTGAACATTAATTATAGTCTGCAAATGTGCTGATTGCCCCTGTGTATGAACTTCTGTTGCAACCACCCTGTCTAGGTCACAAATAAAGAATCACTGTCTTTGTAAGCCTAAATTTTTATTAAACAGCAATAAACAAATTAACATTTCTTACAAGGGACATGACAGTGAGCAGCACTCTCTGAAGTGAGGATCTCACCGCTGTGTGTAACTCCAGCTATCATGGAAAACGTCCCTAGGGGTGGAGTGCAAGGGATACTGTGATGGCCCAGGAACTTGAGGAATGTGTGTGTGGAGTTTGGGGAGGGCAAGGAAGGCAGTGCGATATGGGCTGCAGGGGAAGTCGAGCACACGTGTTCTGCCTGCAGCGCAATCAGGGACCTTGGGATATCTGTTTGGTCCTCCATGAACTTTATTATCTGCTCCTGGGCCTGTCTCTTCTGCTGGCTACCCACTTCTAGTTTCTCGTTTATTGTCTCTCTCCATGCTCTGTGCTCGCTATCGGCCTGATATGACTATTGCAGCATTTCGTGAAACATATCCTCCTTACTCCTTGTTCGCCTTCTTATCTGATGGAGGCGCTGCGCCGGTGTGTAGGAGCTGGCCCTCAAGGGCACATCTGCAAAAGCAGAAGAAACAATACGCAGAATCAATTGTGTGCACTCTCAGTCTTGAATCATAAAAGTTACATACACCTCTTTCTTACTTTCCTTTGGCAAGCATGCAGCATGGCCACAGCACTAAGAAACATAAGAACTAAGAAACCCCCAAAACGCCACGCAAACAGCTGCCTTAGAAAATGCCTCACTAATAGATTTACTGTGGAGTGCTTCTGAAAGTAAATAAGCTGTGTCTTAGTCAGGCCAATGCAGGGTACATAGCAGCATTCTAAATTCCTCTTGAAAATTTGTTAGGCCAAGCACAAAATCTTATCTGTGACCTAAACCTTGATGATGAATAAATTTATATTTACTTATATATAAGAATATTAATCTGCCCCAGACAGACAGGCCATGGCTGCTGGCTAAGTCAGTATCTCATTCTTTCTAGTTTGTAGCATGTTTGCTAGGCGATACAATGGTCACCATTTAAAAAAAAAAAGTCAGAGTTTTTCAACAGTTACCATACTGTTGTTTCAAAGAGACATTTTTTCCCGGGACTTAAAGAAGAAAATAACTGTGTTGTTGTCTTTTAGTTTCATTTTGGTTTCAGTATTTTTTAACATTTAAAAAAATAAATTTGAATATTTTTTAACAAAAGTGGTTTTGAACCACAAATAGAAATATTTCATTGAAAAATGTTGAAACAAAACATTTTGACTTTTTCTGATATATTTTTTTTGACACAAACAATTTCAGTGAAACTGACTCATTTGCTAACCATTTTGGTATAATCATATCTGCATTTTTGGCCAGTTCTTCTTGTGGTAACTGTGGGTGAAGCAACTTACTGTACTTTGTGAACCGTATTTTATACCAGGCCTTTGGTTCTTGAAAGCTGTCAGTTGTCTGGTAAGATAGACATTGTTCCCACCACAAAGAATATGCTACTTACTCTCCCTTGCCATTCTATGATGTGTTATAGCAGTATTCATTCAGAGGGTATGTTATGTGCAGAATTTATATCTCATAGAATTTTTGCATACTGTATTCTTTGCCATTACTGTCTATATGGGTGGCCTCTGGCTTCATGACCCTATTCCCTGTAGGAGTCAGTATGCCCATTCTTTATTGCGATTAAACACACCACCATCTTCCCTGTGACAGACTCATAACCACTCCTTCCTGGTGTGGGAAAGAGAGCCACAAACAACTGGTGCCCATCCTGACTGAAATAGCTAATGCTTCGTTCAAAGAAGAAGAAATCTTCCCATACTCTTTCAAACATGCAGTGGTCCGAACAGCACTGAAGAAACCAATCCTGGATACTTCAGTCCTAACCAACTACTGTCCAGTGTCAAACCTCCCCTTCCTGAGCAAACATATAACTTGTAGTTGGCCTTCTGCTAGCTTAATCTAACTGAACCTAACACTGTAGATCTGGCATGATTTGGATTCAGGCCAGGACATGGAATTGAAACTGCTTTACTGGCGCACGATGGATGATCTTCTTGTGTCAATAGACAGAGATCAGACATCCATTCTCATCCTCCTGGCTTCTCTGCAGCTTTTGACACTGACCATGTGGTACTGCTGCATTGCCTGAGAGCTGACAGGGACTCAGCATAGTGCATTAAAATGGTTGAGTCCTCCTTGGAGGGATGAATCCCATGAGCCGTGATAGGAAACTACCTCTACCACAAGACCCCTCACTTGTGGAGTTCCACTTGATCAGTTCTCTGTGGTAGATGTTGAAAAGGACCAGTAGTCATGGACTCAAATGCCAGCAATATGCAGATTAATGAGATCATCTCATTGATGAACAGTTGAAGCTGAAGAAAGTATTTGGAAGAGTTTGCAGCCATGGTACAGTCTCCTTTGGTTGAACTTTCACACCCACATTTGGTTAATTCAGTCCTGAGTCTAGGAGTACTCTTGGATTCCTTGCTGATGCTGAGGTCTCACATAGCAGCATCTGTGAACAATGCTTCCTGCCATTTCCAGGTGGCTAGGAGACTCTGTTCCCTCCTGGTAGATGAAGAACCACGCCTCAGTTATTCATGCTTTCATCACCTTTGGGCTGGTCTACATCAGTGCAATATACTTGGGCATGAAACCTTCAGCACTTGGGAAACTCCATTTATTACAAACCAGTGCAGTGCCTCTTCTCAGCAACACAGGGTACCACAAGCACATCATACCTGTCCTCTGCTCTCCGCGCTGTCTTCCCACAGAATTTTGAATCAGGTTCAAGGTCATAATCCTTATCTTCAACGTGCTCCGTGGGCTGTGCCCGAGTTACCTAAAAGACCATCTAAAGCTCTGGGACAAAGACCGTTGTTGATAACTCTCTGCTCCTGTGGCACAATGGAACTGTGATAGTGTGTTCACCCCACACCAGCCCTGAAGGGGTTAGGATGGCTCAGAAGGGGCCAATTAACCTTCTAGGCCACACCACGGGGAGAGTTAGGCTTGATTGATAAGACTAATTGATGATGAAACCCAGCTGCACGGGGCAGGCTGAGCTTGTATAAAGCAAGGAAGTTGTGAGCAGCAGGGGGGTTGCAGGAAGAGATTCTGCAGTTGCTCTCTGGGCACAGAGAGGCAGGTAGGAGGAAACCCAGGGGTGAGCAAAAGCCCTGGATCCTGCCCCTGATGGAAGGGGTATCCCCAGAGGTGTTGCCTGGGAAAGGCAGAGTAGGAAGAAGCCCAGGGAAAGAGCAGCAAGGGTTGAATCATAGAATCTTAGGGTTGGAAGGAACCGCAGGAGGTCATCTAGTCCAACCCCCTGCTCAGAGCAGGACCAATCCCCAACTAAATCATCCCAGCCAGGGCTTTGTCAAGCCTGACCTTAAAAACCTCTAAGGAAGGAGATTCCACCACCTCCCTAGGTAACGCATTCCAGTGCTTCACCACCCTCCTAGTGAAAAAGTTTTTCCTAATATCCAACCTAAACCTCCCGCACTGCAACTTGAGACCATTACTCCTTGTTCTGCCATCTGGTACCACTGAGAACAGTCTAGATCCATCCTCTTTGGAACCCCCTTTCAGGTAGTTGAAAGCAGCTATCAAATCCCCCCTCATTCTTCTCTTCTGCAGACTAAATAATCCTAGTTCCCTCGCCTCTCCTCATAAGTCATGTGCTCCCACCCCCTAATAATTTTTGTTGCCCTCCGCTGGACTCTTTCCTATTTTTCCACATCCTTCTTGTAGTGTGAGGCCCAAAACTGGACACAGTACTCCAGATCAGGCCTCATCAATGCCGAATAGAGGGGAATGATCACGTCCCTCGATCTGCTGGCAATGCCCCTACTTATACAGCCCAAAATGCTGTCAGCCTTCTCGGCAACAAGGGCACACTGAGACTGTGTAGACCTCGGCTGCTGATGATAGGGTACATGGGCTGGAACCTGGCATAGTGGGTGGGCCCAGGTTCCCCTACCAGCCACTGGGGAAATGGCTGAGACTGGGAATTACAGAAGATTGCCTGAGATGGCACATGGGCAGATTGTCTGGTGGGACTTGGATACCCTAGAAGCGGAAACCTATAGTGATCTGGTCAGAGTGGAATCATGAAGAGACAACACCCTAAGTCCTGCCGAGTGGGAAGGCCTGGTGATGAGCAAACGACAGAAGAGGATGTTAGACCAGACCCAGCGGTGAGTGAACCATGTTACAGGAATGCACAACAATAAGAGTAAAGCTTGTCTGTGAGGGAGTCAGCAGTCCAAGATGGTGGAATGAACTCCCCCAAGAACTAAGGACCTTCACAAACCTCACAATTTTCTGCTCCAAGTGTAAGTTACATTTCTTTGTCCTTGCCTCCACTAATGTAAACATGTAACTACAGGGGTGTGTGTGTAGGTTTTTTTAAAATTATACTATATATATATATATATATACACCTAAAAGACTATATAGATATATATATCCTCCTTTCTCTCTGTGGGGAGAGGAAGAGAGAACAAACAACATGTGATAGATGTGCAGTTGTGTTGCTTAATTCACTATAGGAAGGTGCTCAAATACTACAGTGATAACCATGGTATAGAACAGAATAGAACCTAGGGGCCATTGTGGCCTCTTCTTCTCACACTTCTCACATATAAGCTATGTCCAAGTCCTGCCACTATTGATTCACCACATTGCTAAGATATGAGCTCACTCTTCTTTCTATCCAAAAGCTCTCATCCTCTGTTACTGAAAGCTCCTCTTCTCCAGCCTCTCTAGCACCCACAACTCCTTCCATTAGTCACAAAATGTATTGCTCAGATCATCTTCCTTTCCTGTTGAGCTGGGCACATTACCCCCTTCTCTGAGTCCCTTCATGGGCTCCCCCTTCCCCACCATATCAGTTTCCAGGGCCTTCGCAACTCTGCCCTTTCCTGCTCATTCACCCTCATCTCTTATCTCTCTCATATCATCTTGATCATCAGTGATGCCATGCCTGCATTAACAATGCCTTTGTTTGCTTTTCCCACAATTGTATTCATGCTTTCTTCCATGCTACTTCTGCACATGCCCTTCCTGAGCTAATGCAAACTACCACTACTTCCAAATTCAACTCACTCCTTAAGATCCACTTTTGCCAATGATGTCTACAAGAAACCAGTCAATTAAAACATTAATTTCTTCCCCCTCTCTAGTAGCTAGACCCCTTTTTGCATTATGTTTGAAATTAGTTTGTAAGCTCTTTGGAGCAAAGGCTATGAGATGCCTAGCACTGTCTTCAGCACTGAATAATAAAAACAATAATTAATAAATTATTAGGAACCCTGGGATTTTGGCCACAGCCTTTCTGCAATGTGCTATTTTAGAAAAATAGTCCTTTTTGCTCAGCAGAAAAGATGTTATTGTCCCGGTTCTATTACTGCATCAAAATACTTTCCTGAAGTCTCTCTCTCTAATTGTTCTTTGGAAGAGCATGTTCTTTGGAAGAGCCTCCTCATCCCCCCTCCAACTTCTGTGGGGAGTTCCTGAGGGCCGTGTCCTTGGTCCCTTCTTTTCTCCCTCTATGCTTTTATCTATGGGTAATCTCATCTACAAAAACAAATGCAACCACCATCTCTGGGTTGACCACTCACAGATCTACCTCTCGACTCTATACTGCCTCCTTCTGTCCAAACATAAATCTCACCCTGTCTGGTGACATCTTCTCATGGATATGTACCCAACACCTAAAACCCAGCATGGCTAGAAGAGAACTCTTCATCTATGCCAAAGCTCTCCCCACTACTTCCTCTTTCAATCTCTGTGGACAACACCACCATTAAGCCCATTACTCCAGCTCGTAACCTGGGTGTCATCTTCAACTCAGATCTCTCTCTACAGCTCTCATCCAGGCTATGTCTAAGTCTTGCAAATTTATTCTAAATAACATCTCTAAGGTACAGCCTTTCCTATGCACTCACAGAGCTCAACTCTTGTTCAGGCTTTCATCATCTCACTTCTTGATTACAGCAACATCTTTGTCTCTGGCCTTGACAAATGCAATCTTGCCCTGCTCATATTCATTTAGAATGCGGCTGCAAAGATCATTTTCCTAGCCCGTTGCTTTATCCATGTCTCTTGTCTCTTTGCATCCTTCCACAGGCTCCCCCTTCTCTCACATCATACATGAGCTACTTATGTTCACTTTCAAGGCCATTCTCAGCCTGTCCTCACCTTACCTCTGACCTCTTGTTCACTACTGAGATGTTCTTGTTTCTATACTTTCAGGACTCTGGTGCCATATAATTCAGCATTTCTCTGCTCACCCTCACTCTTGTAATTACATTTTTCAAATCTCCTGTTGCACCTGGTCATGTGAGAAAGAATAGTCTGAGATGCTTTGAGTGCAGGGGAAGACTCCTGGCTAGGTTGTTGATGCCATGTGTTTAGTGTTTCATAGCTAATGTATTTTCTTCCCTGTTGTGTCAGGTGGGTTTTTTCGTTTTATCTTATTCCTGTAAAATACTGGTGCAGTATGAGCACTGAGTTCACCCTTAAATCATTCATTCAGTTTGCATATACACTCTACATCTTCCAAGCCCAACAATGACTAGGGCTTATTTCAGCCAGTGCATGAGACCACTGTTCCAGGCATTTTCTTGTTTTAAAATACTATCTGCTAAATGTTTTGAAGACTGCTTCTAGATCTTGGGAGGAGTAAAATAATTGTATCTGTCATTTTAACACAAGTATGCTATCTGAGGGGGGGAAAGGAGCTGGTCTGGTCTGTACACATTTCAATTTTATATCAATAAGGACTAAACTGACTCGTGAGAGCTGTTTAATCTGATATGGTGCTTCTATTGTGCACATAAAGTAATAGTCATATAATTTTAATATGCTAAATTACTGTATGTGTTATAGTAACACGACTGAAATGTTTCTGAGCAGCACCAGAAGAGAGAGGCGTTTAATTTTCTGACTTCCTGCTGAATGAAGAACGGAAAATGTGTTGATTTAACTCTAAAAAAATGCACAATAGATGGGGGTGGAAGGGGTGCCCCTGTACCATATCTAATTTCATTAGGAAATTGTAAATGGCAAAATGATGAAGAGGTAACATTTCAAAGGGCTGGCAATGCACGCATTTTGTGTAACATTAATCATGTGCTTTTAATTTTTCTACAGCATTGCTCTACAGTGTGTATTCCTGTTTTATGATTCTTGGAGAGCTGGGTTACAGTATTAAGACATACGTGTTTTGCTTGCCCTGCTGGGAAGATAGACATTTCTGAAGTACAGCTGGAATTTCAGAAAATGTACTTTCTGGAATGTTGTGATGTCATTCTGTAGTGGCAAAGTGGGATCCTAAACTGCCACTGCTATCCTAGTTGAAACTCAAGAGCCTAACTCAAAAAGGCCCCAACCCAAAAGAATGAAATTTATGGCCATGTGTCTGAGGTTTTGTTACTTTCTGCTAAACACTTCCTCTCCCTCCCGGCCATCTCTCATTTTCTGCTTCGTCCTTTCATAGGCTGTTCCTATTCCATGCTCTAAAGAGGGTAAGAGTTGTCTCTACTATGGTAATTAAGCTCCCAGGAAACAGCCTCATTAGATTAATAAAGAGTAAATAAAGCAGACAAGGACACACTTTTCTTTCCAATAGCTCAAGGCAGTTGAGCAATGAAATTAACATCCCACCCACTTGCCCACCCACCTACATATACATAGTTTACAGTATACCTACACAAGCACAGTATGAAATAATGATCGTTTGTTGTAGAAACTGGAGTTCTATTTTAATCTCTTGTTTCCACTCACTGGTAGCTTTCAGAGGACTTTTGTTATGGGGCTGAAACTTTCCAGTCTTGGTCTCCGTTCACAGATGAAAACTTTTTTTAACGTTTGAAGGAATTACTTCAGTTATTTTTAAGTTATAGAAAAGTTAAATCTTAATTTTTAAAAATGTAGTGACTTGCTTTTGCTCACCAATGTCAGAAACAACTGAATCAATAAAAGCTCCTCCAAACTTGGGCCCTGATAGTGCCACCGGATCCACATGGGCAGACCCTGTGTGCATGGGGCACCTCATTGACTTTTGTGGGGTTCTGCACAGGTGAGTTTCCAGACTGGGTCTTTAGCAGTTGCATATACTTTATGGGAAATAGTTTCCTGGCTGTGTTTGAAGAGAGAAACTTAAGTTGAAAACTTGTCTAAATTAGTGAAAAAGCACTTTTGAGCTGGCGCAGTGGTCATCTCCTAGAATTATCAGCATAACAGAGCACCTTGACCTTCTTTGTGACGTCTGCCATTCTGCTGGGAGCATTGTATGTTCTTCCTGTCTGGGACAGGTGGAGGCTTCTGTTGCAGATGACAATTTACATGAGAGAGATTATAAATGTTTTATTAAAACACACCCAACAAAATCCATCAAAAAACAAAATGATTTTTTTCTTTTGTGAAGCGGTGGCACTTACAATATATTCCAGTATGAAGTTGTTCTATTAACCCAGCCTTGCCGAAAACAGTCTCTAACCAAACAGTAATAGAAGCAGCAGCAGTGGAGTGAACTCATCCCTACCCAACCCCTGCAAAATGTGACCTGTAGTCTCAAGAGCCCTTTCATCTCAGTGAGGTGTGACAGAACACAGTTGGAACCATTTTAAAAGCTAAAATTCATGGGCAGTTTCTTGTTTCTTTTCCTGACTTAATTCTTCATAAAAATTAAGAAAAACAATACCTAGAAAAACAGTTAGTCCAAAGTTACAATGTAAACATATCCCAACACACCAGAAAATGCAAAAGTTAGGACTGTTAGTAACATGCAGCCCATGTTGCATGTAGATGTTCTCATAGTTTCTAGTTTGGCAAGTCAAGTGGTGACTCTACTCTGTATGTTAAATAAACAACGACAGTAAAGGTGGGGGTGAGTGGCCTTCTCACTTGACCCCAACTGCTCTATGTGTATATTCAGGCAGCTCATCTTACTTTAGTCACTAAAGTTCCTGTTTTCTGGGTTTTTTTTACTCCTGATAGCCTTGCAGAAAAAATGCAGGTGAGAGGGATTCTATTCTTTCGTGTGCATTTCTAATAGAATCACTTACTACGTTCCTCCTAGCCATAATCAGTTGAAGGAAATGAGACCTGTGCATGTGTCACTTAGGACTGGTGAATATAGCAACCTCTCTGAACTTCGGTGCATCTTGACTTGAACGTAGTACAGTAACGCAGATGAGATTTTGAATTGTTGGCTGTTCTTTTAAACAGTTAGTGTAAAAATGGATTATAATCATATATGTCTATCTCCTGAAATAAAAATCTCCTTTTTATTTAAACGATTGCAGCCAACATGAAGAAATTTGTGACCAAAATATATGTTTGAGTTAAATGTGCGTGACAGTTTTGAGTGAAAGGAAAAAATTAATGTCCACTGGAATCTGGCAGTACATTGACTTCTGTGCTTCAGCTAGTAGTGGCAGATTGATTCGAGTCAGTCAAGTCATGGTTTGAAATAAACGTAGTAGAGTTTTCCATGTGTTCATTATTTCAATGTATTAAAAAGGAATTAAAACAATCAATACTGCTCACCCCTTTTAAAACATTAGATTAAAACCACACTTTTGAACAGCATTCCTTGTTACACAATGGCCACAGCTGAGGCAGGATAGCTCATTGAAAGTGCATGCATAGATCTCCTTAGCTTTTTCAGCAGACAGACTGTGATGGGAGAATGAAATTAGCAGTAAAAGTATTAAAATATTGATAGCAATCATTCCATGTCCAGGCTTTGCCAATTAATTATTAATTTTACCTTGAAGGTTAGTGTTAGAGTCAGACTTTGCTTTATCATGCCTTCACTTGGCAAGATGTTTGACTTTATTTTTTAAACATTATCGGGTGTCCAGCAAATAACTCTCATTTTATGTGGTTAGCTGTTGGAATTTACTTTGTATGGCTTCATAAAATGAGAGAAAATATTGTGTTCTGAAGGCTTCAGAGAAGAGATACCAGTATATTAGCATTGCCTCTGTCATGTATCTGTAGTTCCTATGGATCTGTTTATCCTATTCTACTTCCCTTAACATAATTGTTGCTTTTTATATATTAGGGAGAAACTTCCTAAAATATACACAGTAGGTAAATATTTTTATATTGTGTGCTCAGAATAAACAGAAAGGGTACAATGTGAAACTTTTTTTGCTGTAAAACAGAGGAGCCCTGTAGTTTTAAGGAGGGATAGAATGCCTCATTTGAGCAGGACTAACTTTTGAACCTGTCCCCAAACTTCTCTATTTCTGCTATGCAGTGAACAGAATGTGTGACTCTTTCATTTTGTTTGGTGAGATTTGGAGATTAGAGTAGAAAGTGTTATCCACTGGTTGGTCTTATATAAAATACCATTGAACAGTTTGTTAAGATGGTGCACCACAATATTTTCTTTTAAATAAATGTTGTGTGTGTCGAGCTATTGCCTGTTTTATCCTTCTTAAATACACGTACTTGGGGAAATCTTATTTAAATGAATCTACAACTACAAAAAGAATAAATGCTTTAACAAAAAAAGTATTAATATGAACACAATTCATATGACATTGTATTTGTAAGTTTCTTAAACAAGGCAAGCTTCTTAATGCTGCCTTTAGTTTTATAGTGAAATATGTTTATTTCTTTACTATAAGTCTAGGTATTCCTTTGGGCTCCAAATATAGAAGCACTTACGCATGTGTGTAACTTTACTCTTGAGAAGTCCCACTAGCTTTAGTGGGGGACTATGCATATGAGTAAAATTATGCATCTACATAAAAGTTTGCAGGATTGCAGCCTTGGTTTGGTGGATTTGCGTTTCCTGTATTGCATTAAAAAGATGTTTCCTTCATCTTAAGGGGAAATACCTTGTTCTCTCCTGCATCCTTTGTAAATTTTAGAAAACTTTTTAGAGACTCTGATTCCAAAATGAACCAATTTAAGAGGTCATCTCACAAGACCTAATAGAACCCAGTGATTCTGAAAAGCTGAAGCCCCCAAAGAGATTTAAAAAAAAAAAAAATTGTTTTGGACATGTTAAAATAAAGTGAGGATGTTGACAAATTATCAGTGTTGTATGCATCGGAATTCAATCTCTTTAGGATCTTTTAAGAAAATGTAAGAAAATTAGCTTTCTTTCGCAAGTCACATCTTGCTTATGAATTCTGATAGCCCCAAGGCCCTGATAGGACTACTAGTGTGCTTAAAGTTAAGCACATGCTTAAATGCTTTGCAGGATAGGGTCCTAATTCTGTCTCTCTGATCCTGCAGACTCTTACACATGTGCTTAGCTATAAGCACATGAGTAGTTTCAGTTATGTTCATGGGACTGTGCACATCAGTAAAGTATATGCATAATTGTTTGGAGGCTTGGGTTTATCTTTTGCTTATTTCTCATATTAGTTCACATAATTCTCCAAATTTTTATTTCTGTGGAGTTGGTTAACAGTTGTGTGTGTTTATTGTGTGGAAAGCAGGGGGTTTTTAGGTGAAAATGTTAATTTTTCAAAAATAAAAAAATTTCAACTGGGACAAACTGTGGGAAAGACTGGGATTGGTTCTGACCGCTGTTGGATTTTTGATATCCTTCATTGAGAAAAATTGTGTTTACAGAAACCGCAAAACTTTGGATAAAACCAGGCCTGCACATTCTCATGAAAACTTATGAAAATGTTTTCCCATGCACATAATTGTGAATCGTCAGTTGATACTTTCACAGCTACAAACACAAATATTATTCCCTCAGTTGTATAATAAACAGTGTGTCAATTCCTCTTTGAAGTTGTAACAATAACTTATTATTAATTTTAAAAAAGATTCTCAGGGTCAGATTCTGATCTCAGTTGCACAGGTGTAAATCTAGTGTGACTCAATTAGTCAATGAATTTACTTTGGATTACAGTGGTATAAATCCGACTGGGATCGAAGAAATCTGTAGAACAGTGCCTTGTAGAATCTGCCTTTGTCACTGTATGTACAGTATACAACTTAACACTTTCTGATGGTATGTACATATATGAAATAAAGAGCAGTATCTTCATAGGAGATAAAATGAGGGTTTTGTAAAAAGAGCAGTCTGACATGATGACAAAAAGTGTTTGGTAAGATCAATTATGGGAATAAATGTAGGATTGAAAAGAAATGTAGTGTGATTGATACAGAGCAGAATACATAATTGATAGGAATACTGGGAAGAATCTTTAGAAAAAATACAACATTGTTTTGCCTTTGCCACTTTCATATTCGCTAACTAAAAGTAAATTTTTTAAAGATAATGTTTCCAAACTGAATTGTAAACTCTGATACTCAATATATACAGTGGAGAGTTGATCTTGAAATCCTCTGATTACATGTCTGACTTTTTGTATCTGACATCAGTTGTTCTCTGGTAGTTATGGATTTGTGCACTGAACAATGCTGAGGTAAAGCCGTGGTTAAGAGGATAGTTACAGTGTGTTGTCTTACCTGAAGTTAACTACGTCTCTTGGGGATAACACAGACTAAATAACAGACGTGGGCAACCAAAACAACAACAACAACAAAAGGGAAGGTAGGTCTGCTCGAGCAAGTTAATGAAACCTTTTGAGCTTTTAAATTGTAAGGATTTTTAAAAAAATATTCACTAAACACAAAATATCTTAAATTAGGCCTTGTCTGTCTTAAAGTTGCAAAGCTTTCTTCCGCTTTGAAGGGAGAATCTAATGCACTTTCTTAGAGTGTTCTGTTTCTTCACTCTCCATTGTTTCTCTTGGAAGCTCCAGGCTTTATGTCCAAGGTGTGAGATTTACGAATTTCAGTCAATGCTATGTATTCTGGAGCCTTGGTGACAGGAATGTCCTAAGACAAATGGTACTAGTGGAGCCCGGCAAAAGGAACCTTTCTAAAAACATAACAGGGATGAGGGCTTATTACTAGAAACCTTTAACCTTAGACAGTCATGGTCAGTATGGGACTGGATGGAGGGGTGATAAAAATTCGTTAATGAAGCTTGAAATTAAAAGATTTGTATTTTATTTCTTGTTTGTGCCCCAGCTTCAATGGTATTAGCATAGGTCTAGTACTGCAAGTTTGTTAGGTAGCTTGTGTTTCCTCTGTGGCTTTACAGTAGTACATTTTCCTTTTGTTGTAGTGGATTATGAAATCAGATTGCCATTCCTCTTGCTTACCAAACAAGGACACGAAATGGCTTCACCTCTTTCAGTGAGTTCACTATTTCCATTAGCTCCTGTGGATTGCTTTGCATGGCGTGTATTTTACAATCCAGCTCTTCTCTGCGAATGTGGTACTCATTAAACGTTCTCCTGTCACCCTGGGGGGGAGCACATCCAACTTGTAGTCACAAGTATTTTAATCACATGGCCATGGAGTCTGAACTTGATTGCAGGTTAATTTGGAATAAATAAATTATGATTAGGTTCAAGCCCCACAGTTGGGAGAATATAGTTTACTATTGAGCAGTAGTGGGCAGAGCAACTAAATGCTAATGAGAAGCATTTTGTTTGGGGTGGGAAGAAGTTATCTATATAAAAATATTCCTTAGAAGTCGTATAGAAAGGTAATGGCCATATGTCCCAGAAGAAACACAGGTAACTTGTGGAATTGTCTTGTGTGACTGGTTTGTTTTAAAGTTATATTCTTCATTAACAGTACACCATTATCCAGGGTTGCCCAGAGGATTCAGGTGGCCCGGGGCAAAGCAATTTCGGGGGCCCCTTCCATAAAAAAAAGTTGCAATACTATAGAGTACTATATTCTCGTGGGGGCCCCTGTGGGACCCAGGGCCTGTGACAAATTGCCCCACTTGCCCCCCCCTCTGGGCGGCCCTGCCATTATCAGACTTATTCCTGGAGGACCCTATGGGACATTCAGGACAAGAAAGCACAATGTATTTAGAAAGTCATTCAGGGCTTATCTTCACTGTAGTGTAAGCTGGAGGTATGATTCCAATGCCCATGTGCGCACACAAATATCTAGCTTTAGTTGAGTGATGCTTTAAATTTGAGCTAACTGGGCTGTAGGTTGCAGTTCTAGTATTGCGGTGGAGATGTAGTTACTCTGTGCTGCTAATCCAATCACTCTGTCCGGCCTCAGAGTTGCTTTGCAGTGTGACAGCTCTCACTCAAGCTAGGCTAACTCGAGAGGAGTTAGCTTGAGTTACGTACACTCAGATTAACACTGCAGTGAAAACAAGCCTTGAGAAATCTAAGAAACTGGTGTAAATGGAAAATATACAAACAGAATTGGGAGATGGCACGGACTGATTCTAACTCAAATCCTTTTTTGAAAAAATTCTTTCCACAGTAGCAGACTTGCAGCTGTTAACTAATCCCATAACAAGTGGTATTTAGCCACACATTTTCCAAATTAAATATGCTTGCATGTTGGACTAGCTTCGTACCCTGTAATACAAACACTTTCCCTGCTAGGAAAAGAGAATTAAACCAAAAACTGCCCCAAGCAATGTGAAAAGCGGAGGAAAGGAATGGTGTGTGTACGTGTGCACATGCACTCAGATATCGGTGCCAGGAGAGTGCACGGGGATTTTGCAAGTAGCACAGTATTTGTTGGAAGATCTGAGGGGTGATCAAGGACTACTCATGCTTAAATTATTAGTTAAGGCTGTGGCATTAAAGAATTGTTATACAGTCATGGGCTCATGACTGTTTTGCTAGGAGGTGTTTGAAAATTCTTGCCTGTGCTGTCATAGAATCTATACTTGCCCTTTTCTTTAATTTTTTTCTGGTCATTTGAATAATGTTTTCAGATCTTCTGTTTAATCTGAATTCAGTTCAACAGTGTTTGGAAAACAAGCAATTAATTGCGCCTTGTGTTAGATCCTTTTTAAAGAGGCTTGAGCACACAACCCTCCTTCCGCACATTTTTAAGAATCCCATTAAAAAAAAAATCAGGAGCCCCATACAAGTCAAATGTGTTGTTTCCATGGAAACAATTAATGGGGAGAGCAATTTATAACTGATGTAAAAAAATGAGCACTTCCTCAGACCCCCTGCTGTTCTGATATAGAGTCTCAAGGAAAAAAATCTGTTGTGAGGTTAGCAGAAGCTCTATGCTTAGGGGAAAAAACAATGAGAGCAAAAGTACTGTCCTTTCCTAGTATAATAACGGCAGTTACTTTGCTAGGCAGACATTATTAGGTCTTGGAAAAGGCTAGTAAATTCTCATTTCATGACATCTTTTCAAAGGCTTTTCCTTTAGAGAACCTTCCTCCCCTCCCCAATCCCAGCCTCTTCCTCACTATCCACATGCCTGCACTGGGAGGCTGGAATCCTGTCTTATGATATACAAGGCAGCTGGACCCAGCACGGAACCAGGGCCTCGATGAAATTCATCTAGGACGCATGATATAGCACCAGCACTTCTGTACTTGAGGTCTGTCAGCCTAGCCGTTAGAAATCTGGCATATCAGTGGTTTTTATCTGCCATTCTAGCTCTCTCCTGGCTGATGCTTGACATTGATTTTTATCAAATATAAAAAATGAATGCTAAATTAGAAGAATTAAAACCAGTCTCCTGATTTTAGCTCTTTAAAATAGAAAGTGAACATTAAAAAGCTGTGCCGTTTAGCAACCACTCTGTAAAACGTCTGTTTTACATTCAAGTTTCTGGACCAGTGTCTCAGTAGGAATTGTGTAGTTTGAAAAGTAGCTCAGATGTGCGTGAAAGGCTGCTGAATATTAGCAGGGATCTTGACTTCTTGCTGACTAAATGCAAGGCAGAAATTCAGGAGCCTGTGATAAAATGTTTCTGAGATGAAAATAAACTGATCATGTATATTGTACTGCATTTAGTTTCACTGTATGAGTAGTTACAAAAAGCTACCTACAGTACTGTATCTAGTGACTGATGCAGGTGTAGAAGTTATAGGGAAATTGCAATACAGAACTTTACCAGTCCACTCACTGTGAATTGTATATATTAGTATCGATACATTCTGTGTAATAGTGCATGAATGCAAAACCACTGAGGGGATATCATGCTTTTATTTTTTTAAATATTTTGTGGGTATTTATCATGCACAAGGGTGAGGCTGGTGAGGAGAGACTCTTAGAAGATATTTTCACCTGCGGAGGGCAGTCTTTATCCACAAAATACTTACAGTAGCATGGCGGGTCCTCATGAATCCAGAGCAGCATTTGAGCTAACAAAACATGTAGATGTGTGTATAAAAATCTTTAAATTATGAAAGCAAATAATTCTCCTGTAGAGTATAAGGCTATCTGAAAGAGCAGCTGATATTAAAAAAAAAGAAGGCGGGGTGGTTAGAGGCAGGCCTTACCTCTCCTATGCAGGTTCTTGTTTTACTGGGCAGTTTTAGAGACTGAAAGTGTTAGTGAATAAGCACAGAGTCAGAGCGATTAGAAACAAGGTCCCAAACGGTGGGGGCAAATTATAATCCAAAGAATAGGTGAAAGACACGGCTTAACATTAGGTATAAAATTTAAAGTTGAGAATGATAAAGACAAACACCTTAATTAAACCATTCAACAAAGAGAATAAAGTCTACAATAGGATGGTTTAAAAATATAGAAATTAGTGTTGGTGTTTTTTTTCCTATCTACCTGAAGGTATTCACTGTTAAAAGTATTAGAAAACAGGTATTTCTTTCAATAATATTTCTTTTACAGTTGATGTATAAGAAAGGAATGGATTAAAAAGATAATCAGTCCGAAGGATACCTCAGGGAGAAGTTCTAAAATACGTGTAAGAGATGCAGATAAATACTCTACAAAAGCCCAAAACAGTTTAGCTGCTGGTGTTCTGGGTTCTTTGAAAAAGATCCTATTTATTTCTGAAAATATCCTGCAGAGGTTATTTGTTTATTTAGCGTTAAGAGGTTATGAAAAATGATCAAGTTCATTATCATTTGTATAACTCATCAATAGGGGAAACCCCTGGCATTTTTATTATGGTTTTTATATGACTGTTACTTAAACAAAGAAAAACTACAAAGGGCATTTTTACAAAAACACACCAAAAAAGAAACCCCCCCCCACAAACGTGTGTCTGAATATTACAGAAATTTGCAGTCAGAACTCATTTACACATTGCTAATGAGTTGTAAAATACCTTTGAGGATTTCTTTTGCTACCTGTTGTCTTTTTTTTTTATTTGGGAACATTTTCTAGCTCTTTTTCTAGATCTGTATATTTGAAAATGTGAATTGGAGACTCATTGATTTTACAAAATATAGTTTATATTTATTCTTTGTATCTTAATGTAAAATATTATTGATTTGAAACAAAAACCACAGCATCAATATAAAAGTGCATTCTCTTTATTATGAGGGGACCTGATGTGAATTTTGTTTTTCATAAATTTTGATTTAGAGGAATCATTAAAATCTGTTTTTGTAGTGCAATTTGTGTTCACTGTGCAATGGAGTCAGGTGGAATAGGAACAACAAAATGGCAGAACAATTACTTGAAGAAAAGATCATGGAGGAGTGTTATCAGTTTTCAGTATGAAGTTAAGTCAGATTGTAAAGGGATATGATTTTTCCTATTACAGTAATCCAATTTATTTTGCAAATATAAATGATGAACACTTCAAAATCTATAACACTCCTAAATTTTCAAAATTGTGCCAATTATATTCCAGGAGCTGGTGTGTTAAAATGCTGCTGTGATTTTATTTTAGCAGGTTTTGAGCTCTGGATTTTAGAAGATAAAAGTGTGTTTTGAAGTAAAGTGGCATTATTTGACTATTGTATTTAAATTAACCTAACTATTTTGTTTTTAACCCCCTACTTTTGGCTTTATAGCTCAACCTTAAAAATTTGAATCAAGTTAAAACTAGATTCATAAAACTTCAACCTGATTGTGAGTAATTTTGTTAATAATTGTGAATGGTTTTAATCAATTTGTAGTAACAACGTTTTAAATAAAGTCAAAGTTCACTGATTTAGATTTTTTTGTACTTACATAATTTAAAATTGACTTAGAATTAAAAATGAAAATTGGCAAGGTTTTGTAATTTCATATCATTTCATCACTCAGTAGGGGAAAAAACATGGTGAGCGAGGCTTTAAAATGGGCTACTCCTTAGTGTATCAATGTTTATAAAACAATCTTCTGGTGGAAAAAAATATAATGTGGACTTTTATCATGTTTGTGCAGGTGTGAGGCAAGCAGGGTGACATGACAAGCAATAATACGTCCCTTTTGATCTATCTAATAAAAAATCTATTCTTTAAAAAAGTGCTTCAACTGAATCTCCGGTATACTCTGTAGCTTGTAACATTTTTTAAAACTATAATTTTTATCCAAAATACATCTTTACCTTTATGGTCTGCAAGGTGAATAAGTATATCATAAGGCTTATTTAACTGTGACAGTAATATTGATTTTTCATTACGGAATGTTTAAAAAAATGATTGACTCAGAAAATTAACTTTAAAAACAAAGCATTAACATTTTTAAATAAAAAACAAAACAAGTGCCTTCCCCTCCCCACTCCACTCCAATCCCCCCAAACAAACCAGAAAACACCCCCAGAACTTCAAAGCTCTGCTTCAAACTGATGAAAGAAGGAAATTCAAAGTTCAGATTGACAGTATGTTTTTAACTTTCATCCTTTTTCCTCCCTTACTCCAACAATGAGAGTGAAGGATAGTGTCAAGCGTCTGAATTTCCTGGCATACTGCATCTTGGCTTTTGCTAGATCCTGAATACTATTTCACTTCCATTTTGCATTCACTCTTATTATACAGAGAAATTTCCAATTTTTAGCCTCCCCGCCTTCTTTCTTTCACAGATTTAAAGGCAAATGCCAAAATGTATATAAAAAAAATTCAGTAAAGCCCATTCATCACACACCCTTGTTTGCTGGTGCTTTGTTTCTGTTCCATGCTGCGTGCATTGCGTTACATTTCAGAACCTTTATTTATATTTTTCTTTTGTAGTTTATTAAAATCAGAATATTTTCATTGTGCTGAATTCCCCTTTGTTCAGGAAATCTTGCCCTGCAGGGCTTCAAAGGACACAAACAGATTGTTCTGGGCCTAATCCTTAGTATTGTTTTTATGATGAAATCAAAAATATAATTGTTAAAACCCGATGTGTCTCTTTACATCTGAGACCAAGCCTTAGATTAGCTTGTGGCAAAGCAGAGGCTATGAAGAGCCAATGCTATACATGCTAACTGCGGCAGGACTTCTGAAAAGTAAAAGGTACAGCACCCTGAGTGCTTTACATTGTCTGTTTACACTTGGCAGGTAGACAGGGATACCAGCAAACTTGACATCATGGTAATTGTATGGAGAGTCTATGCAGTAAAATGGCTTCTTTGGTGACTCGGTTTGCCAGTATATAATACATATTTTTTTCCCCTCTGCATTGTGTCTGATTTGCAAGTGGTGAAGAAACATACTTTGACTAAATTAAAGTGTGGAATACAATAATTTCCTCCACTTCAGCAGGTCTGGAATAATTTTTCTAAAAAAAGCCTTTCTGCAATTAATTTTTATTTTTACTATTTTTTATTCTAAGAATTCCTCCCCCCCCCGACTTTCTCTCCCACTTCTTGTTTTTTTTTAATCTCCCTATTTTATTCTTTCAGTTTTACCCCATTCATTTCATAGGTTGCAGTTTTCCTAGAACTAAAGCCAGTGCCTTTGTATGCTCTGGGGACAATAGGATTATATGCTCTTCCTTGGGACCTGAGGCATTACTGTTTCCTTACCTTAATAGCATCCAGTTGTCTGGATCTGTCTGGGTCCTAAATCCATCCTGAATTGGTTTCCTAGCGGGCAGATTTGTGTGTTCCATGTTGTTTTTGGTCTGGACTTTCATATGAATATCGCAAATAATTTTATATTTTGCCAAATGGAATTTTTATCACATGCAGCCAATGTGTATTACAGACTGAAATGAGAAGATAAAAGATTGATTGAAAACATGTCAAATTCCAGTTTGCGCCAGGATGTAACAAAAAAGATTTTTGCTGTGAAAAGAACACTGACAAAACCCTCCGTTTAAATGAATGGTCTTATGTTGCCCTGTGGTAGAGAAATGGTTAAATTATGCACTCGTTGGAGTATGAAGGCAGTTCTTCTTTGCTGACAGATAGTTTGACCAGTGTCAGGTTATCCTGATGTGTTCAGCATACCTTCATTGCATCATAAATAAAATAGACAAATTACTTTTTTTCCTAGGATGGAATAAGCACCAGGAGGGGGAGAGATAGGGATAGGGGGTGTGTGATGATTGGAAGGGGGGAGTGAAGAATTAGAGGAAAAGAAAAGAGAGATCTTTGCAGCCACTCTATGAATCTCTGCATGGCAGCTGAGAACAATGTGAAAAGCAAGCAATTACTTTGAATACCTCTCCCTTATCCAGACATTGGAAATATATTCCTGCCTGAGCTTGCTTGCTTTTTGTTTTTATCCAATGGCCGTTTACTAATGGGTTTTGTATCCTTCTGGAATTTTTGTTAGGAATTAGATTGTTGTTGTTTGTTTCTTTCATCTTTTCCTGATCCAGTCTTTCTCTTATGGTCACAAAAGTCAACGAAAAAGGACAAATCTATCGTGTTCCCAACTGATTCTTGATCATCCTTGGTTCACTGACTGGAGAACTTAACCCGCAAGCTAGAATAGGGTATCAAACTCATTTTGCTGCAGTGGATTGAATTGCATTTTGAATGAAGGCCCATGGACTGGAGCTACAAATTCAGGGCCTTGCATTTTCTTCAATACTCTATGGGTGTCCCACAAATGAGAATGGAAAGTTTGCACAAAGACTGTGGGTAGACTATGAACCCTCATGTGGAACTAAGCTTTTAGCTCATACATTTGCTTTTTTCTTTCAGTGGAAAAAAATATATGCAGGCACATTTAGCACCATTGCTGTTAATGCCCTCTTTGTTTGATCATTTGCCCATGGAGCTCCCTGATTTTGTGCATGTAATATGTATAAATTATATGAAAATAAACCCTTAAGCGTCATCACTAGCCTCCATGTTTAATACCTGATTGAAATCTCTGGGCAAAGTTTGTGTCCAAGATTTTCAAAAGTGACTAGTGATTTTTGGGTGCCCTCCCTGAGACACCTTTAAGGGCATGATTTTCAGAAAGTGAAGAGCACCCACCCTTTGAAAAGCAGGACTTTTTAAGGTGTCTCAAGTTGGGTATTCAAAAATGGAGTCATCCAAAAGCATTAGTCACGTCTAAAAATGTAAGCCAGTTGTTAGGATATAGATATTCAGGCCTGTCTGCAAAGGCCTATACTTTAAGAATTTAGGTGTATTTTTATCACTTAGCTAGTTATAGAGGTATAAAAGAAAGAATCAAAACCCTGTCGAAGGAGGAGAGGCAGTGTTTTGGTGGTGGCTCAAATGTTGGACCATACTGCAGTGGTCAGGACTCTTGGAGTTGCTGTGGATTATCATAGCAGCTGGTGTATTGTTAACTGTATTTGTGTTACGTTGCATATAAAAACGATCAAGGGGGGCACAACTCCCTAAAGAACAGCCACTAATTATAACCTATAAGTAATGTAGTAAGCCCTCCCCAACCCCTAGTGTGCTAGACAACCCAGACCCAACCTTCTCGGGCCCACTATAATGGAAAGTCTGGAACACTAATTCAAATAGGTGTGGTATGCTCGTACGAGAGAAGGTGCAGGGCGCTATACTACAAGGGGCAGTGGGACAAATGGAATATCGACACCTTCCACCTTGATGCCCGGCCCTATCAGGAAATGTATTGCCATATGCAGGGGCGGTTCTATGTATTTCGCTGCCCCAAGCACGGCTGTCAGGCGGCTTTCGGCGGCGCGCCTGCGGGAGGTCCACCGGTCCTGCGCCTTTGGCATACCCGCCGCCGAATTGCCGCCGAAGCTGCAGGACTGGCGGACCTCCCGCAGGCATGCCGCCGAATCCGCGTTACCAGCGGACCTCCTGCAGGCATGCTGCTGAAGGCTCCCTGACTGCCGCCCTCACGGTGACCGGCAGGCCGCCCCCCCGCGGCTTGCCGCCCGAGGCATGCGCTTGGAGCGCTGGTGCCTGGAGCCGCCCCTGGCCATATGGCCTATGCTTTTCCAGGGATACCTGGGCAGGAGGATCCCAAAAGAAAAAGAAAGAAAAAGGGGTGGAGTGTTAGGATATCGATATTCAGGCCTGTCTGCAAAGGCCTATACTTATGAATTTAGGTGTATTCTTATCACTTAACTAGTTATAGAGGCATAAAAGAAAGAATCAAAATCACTGTCTGCCTGTGTAAGGGCCTTCTCTTACTGTGGCAGTCTGAGGCCCTGTTCTTTGGCAGCAGAGGCTGGGAAGCGAACGGTCACATCGTCACATTTCAAACTAGTCACATTGAAATAAGGTGCTATTGGGCTGTTAGGAATACAATCCTGTCCTGATAATGCCTATCACCACCAGATAAAGATGGTTAAAGAAAACTTAGTTTGATAGCATCCTGTCTGGCAAGAAGTCACTTCTCAATAGTTGTGGTTGTGAAACCCTCATTTCTGTATGTTTTATCTTTATGGCCCCCACTTTGCTATTGTTCATTTGCATGGTCTCTGTCTGGTTCTGTGATTGTTTCTGTCTGCTGTATAATTAATTTTGTTGGGAGTAAACCAGTTAAGGTGGTGGGATATAATTGGTTAGATAATCATGTTACAATATGTTAGAATTGGTTAGTTAAATTTCAGTAAAATGATTGGTTAAGGTATAGCTAAGCGGAACTCAAGTTTTACTATTTAGTCTGCAGTCAATCAGGAAGTGGCGGGGTGGGGAATTGGAATCATGTTTTGCTAAGGGGGAGGGAATGGGAACAGGGAATGGGAACAGGGACACAGGCCAGGCTCTGTGGTGTTAGAGCTGGAAAGGGGGACACTGAGGAAGGAAATTGGAATCATTGCTTGCTGGAAGTTCACCCCAATAAACATTGAATTGTTTGCACCTTTGGACTTCGGGTATTGTTGCTCTCTGTTCATGCGAGAAGGACCAGGGAAGTAAGCGGGTGAAGGAATAAGCCCTCTAACACCAGTGATCCTGCATTTGGAGGTAGTGATTATTGAATGAGTGAGACTTTGCAGACTTGTTGAAGCAGGTTATTTCCTCTAAACCAGTATGGTCCAAGAGATCTTCCCTCTTCCAAAGTAGTTCTTTCAATCCTGCTGCCTAGTTGCACCAGGTGATTACAGTTAGATCTATGTTAGGATTCCATTTCACAAACTGGGTATGCCTCAGTGGTAGCTGAAGTATAAGAACCTAAACAGAATAGAATTTACTATCCTGATAGCCGTTCTGATGTTACCATAGTGGGTTGGACCAGCCCTCTAACTGGGACGCTCTCTTTAAATAGCTTTTAGTTATTAATGCTCTGGGACCATCAATAATTCTATCACTCATTCACCCTGTTACAGACTCCCTTTTTCACAAGGTTAATGTTTGTAATGAGCTAAAATGCTTAAAATGTGATTAAAAAATTGACTGCCTCTACTCTGAAGGGTTTTATTTGTTTTTAGATGAAAACTGCAAACAAACGTACACATTAAATAGTTAGGATCAAATATTGTTTGTTGCCTTTGACAATTTTTGAAGTAGGAGCATGGAGAACAGTATCATAGGAATTTAAAGGAGGCATTTAATATTAAATCTTCACCTCTTCCACAAGATAACACTGTTCTGTAAATCTGTGCAAGGCCTTTAACCGCTCCCCCCCCCAAAAAAAGCCCACGTGCACACACGATTTTATAGGAGCCTGTCGCCTTGATACTGATTGGCTGTGTTTTACATACTACCCTTCAGCATCATTGATATTAACCCTGATGACATTATTATTGCTACTTACAGTCATGTGTTGGTTAGGGTAAGCCTGACTGGGACTAATAAAATAAATCGAGAGAGGTATTAGTGCCATTAACAATACTTGACAACGCGAGAGAAAAATAGCCCGCCTTTAACCAAGCTGGCAAAAGTCCGTCAGGCTTATGCGCAGATTTCTGACACTTCATTTTGATAACTCTGAAATTACTTTTCTTTCCGGCAGTGATTTGCTCTACACCCCCAGTATCGGCATCTTTTCCTTTTTAAAAAAGATTTACTCTGCATTTCTTCCGTCTTCCCCTCCTAATATCTGTGACTGCTATTTGCCGCTGTAGCAGCTCCATTGGTGGTTGTACTAGAGCAAGGTTTGTACTTTATGGGCTTGAGTGTACACCAGGTTTGCCATTGACGTCAATAGGAGCAGGAGCAGCCCCGATGTGACTCAGCAGCACCATCTTCCGATGCAGCCTTGTATTCTTCAGGCCATTCATGGTAGCTCTCTCCTCCCCATAGTCAATTCCAACCTCAGTGATCTTCCCCCTGATTCTCAAAGTCCCTGTGGTCTTCCTGACCTTCGGCTCACCTTTGTTCTATTCCCACGGCAATCCTGCTGACAGTAACTAGCCTTCCTCCATAGTGCAGTCGGACTGTATGATGGATGTTGGCATGATTCCCTTTCATGATGAGCCTCTATCTTGGGATCGTGATACAATAAAAATGGACATAGACTTTTGAAAGGATTGGTCCCAAGAGAACATTTTGAAAATACGATGTTCTTGTGGATTATAAAGTTATTTGAACACATTCATGCTTCTCTGGTTGTAGTCTTCATTTCAGATTAAAATTTACCTCTGTAGTACAGACTGTCATGCAATTATTTCTTCTTGTAAACCTCTGCATTTAATCAGAACTTCTGATGCAGCAAAGTAAGGTTTTTGATAAACTTAATTTCTGTTTATAAACAATTATCCAATGTCATTTCAAGCTTCATGTGACACTCACTTTGGACTTTGTCCTCTGACAGCATGGCTCGTATTTGGACATTGTTGGGTTGAGGACGGTAATCGATCCCCCTTCTGCCCCAGTGCTAGAGTATGCTGCTTTAATTTGCGGAGGAATGCTGATGAGCAGCTGTACAAACTGAGATGACACTTGATTTTGAGTTAAAGTGTATTATAGTGGCGTGGCAGCACCCCTACAGGTAAGGTTGTGTCATGACTCATAGATTCATAGATTCATAGATTCTAGGACTGGAAGGGACCTCGAGAGGTCATCGAGTCCAGTCCCCTGCCCGCATGGCAGGACCAAATACTGTCTTGCATCTGAAGAAGTGAGGTTCTTACCCACGAAAGCTTATGCTCCCAATACTTCTGTTAGTCTTAAAGGTGCCACAGGACCCTCTGTTGCTTTTTATCTGTTTAAAGGTGGACCTTTCTAAGTCCTCTAAAATCGCTATGCTTAGTTGGAATTGGTGCCTCAGGAGGATGCAGGGTATAGATAGTGACCCCAATCTGGAGTCTTTTGAGTCAGGGATTCCAGAGATATTAGCCCTGAAAAAATAACCCATTTTTAAAAGTTTCTAGGGAGGCTGTTTTGGGTGTGTTTATTTGCACAGTGCTAGAGATCAACCTATGAATGTGTGATGTAGGTCAAAATGGTCTGTCTGTTGAGTTTTAGCTATGGCACTCACTGAATCTTTGGGGTACCCAAACTCAGAATAGTATTTTAAGGAAATGGACGTTTTTTACACTGTACACTCAGCAATACAGAAAAACTGCTAGTGGGTTTCCATTCTCGCCATTTGATAGGCTTTAAATGCGACTCCTGTAAGTGCTCTAAACTCCAAAGAATTACCCGGATTGCTTTGAAATTTGATGTCCCTCATGAGGGTGCAGAGGAGCATTAGTGATCCAAATTTGGGGTCATTTCAACGAGGGGTTCCCAAATTGCAGGCCCCTCCCCAAAACAGTTGCCTTCTGCTGTCTTGTACAGTTAGTGAGAGGTACTAATGACTGGATGAATCGCAGACCTTCTGATGGGCATGAACTCCCCCTTAATAGCTAAAGATAAGTTAATTGGAAGCCCCCACCTCTCACAACAGGCGTTTTGGACTTAGTGTCTGGGATCTGGTTTGTGAATCCTGGATGGTAATTTCATTTTGGGTGGAAGATAATCAAAGTCTTGTTGGGAAAATAATTAAATGTGTGAATGCCCCCGATATCACTCCCCTCCCAGGAAGCAAATGGAGGGGGGGTTGGGGCTGCCGTGAGGGAAGGGGGCGATAGGGAGGGGGATAAATGTGGATGCATGTTGGGGGAGGTGAGAGGCTTGGGGCTCAGGTGATGGAGGCATAGCACCCCCAGTTCTGCTAGTGCACCCCAACCGTCCTACACTCCACAGCTCTGCCAGTGCACTCAAACACTACATGAAAGCTATTACATGTTGGAAGAACATTAATCAGGAAACTGAAGGGTTCATGGCTGACCAGAAAATGTGAACTGAAGGGCATAGAAACATTGCAAGCTCTGATACATCAGTGTTTCTTGGAGATGAGGTACATCTGTTGGACAGGGCTCACCGGATCTTTCTCTTAGACATAAGATTGTCTGTGTTTTGGACTGTCTGTAATTTCTCTCAATGGCTCTGCTGCAAGTGCCACTCTCCAACCGTCATGAAACATGACCAGGAACACATGTCCACTGTACTCTAGTTGACCTTCCCTCCAGGCACTGTACAAGAGTCAAGTTATAGGAGAGGCAAAACATGGGCACTAGAAATGTCTGTACACCATGGAGGGAAGACTTCAGGCAGATGTGTTCCCTGCTTGTGGCGGGGAGACCTTGGTACAGGAGTGGAGCGGGACCAGATTGGAGGAGGAAACGCATGGAATGCGGGGTCGGGGGCAGGCTGGGGAGGTGTGCCAAAGCAGGGATGGTGGGGCACTGCTAGTGTGTGGGAGGGTCCTGACTCAGTATGCTAATTGGAGGACATGATATGTATAACTGCCTAAATGACTACCCACTCCTACCAATGACATATCTCTTCCTGTTCAAAAAGTCAGGAAATTCAGTGGCAAAAAATGATATTAATATAGAGGTACGGTTGCTTGGTGGTATGTCCTCTCCTTGCAAAATGTGGAGTTGAGCAAAAAAGACTTCTGAAAACCAGGAAATGCAGAGTTAAGGTGGCCTATGAAAAATTGACTCTGCCCTTTTTCAGCAATGCCCCAGTATGCTCTGGTAACACATATCTTTACTCTGCCAACCCCAAACTTACTGACATTTACAAACTCCTCACCTCCTTTTGTAACCCATTCACTCTCAGCCACATGATTCCATCTAACACTATTAAAGGACAAAAAGGGGGGAGAAAAGGTTGCCCACTTCATCCTGTCTCCCCTCTCTGAGCAATGCACCTGTGTGCACATAGCGTATACTCGCACTGGCCCTTGGCAGGATCAGGAGGTTCCAGATCCTTGTGTATACTCACACATTTAGCCAGCTCCCCAGAACGACTGCCATCCACGTACTGTCTAAGAACCACTTTACAGCCTTTTACAACCCCTTCCCCGGAGGGTACGTCTGCATTTAGCTGGGAGGTCTGATTCCAAGCTCGTGAAGACATGCCCATGCTAGCTCTGCTTGAGGTAGTGGACTAAAAATATCAGTTTATCCAGAATGGATGGTGGCTTGAGCTAGCCACCTGGCTATGTACCCAGGGGGTCTAGATGAGTTTGTACTCGGGTAGCTAGCCTGTGCTACCTGCCCTGCCCCAGCTACTCCGCTATTTTAGCATGCTAGCTCAACCAGAGCTAGTGCGGGTATGTCTGCATACACTGGGAATCACACCTCCCTGCTCAGATGTAGACATACCATTACTCACAGGATATCATCTCAACCTACACCTTTGCTTAACCATTATTAAACCTTAGAATCCTTCATATTCCACCTTGCTGCTGATATTATCCTTTGTAATAAAAGCCCAGTGCAATGCTACTGACAACCTACTCAGTTATGCATAGCAATGATGCATACTGCAGCCTGACGGTACACATGCACCTCTTCCTTACTGTCAGACATGTGGGTGCAAAATCTAGATGTCCTCATATTATGATCACAGTTCTGTCATCCACCTCAAAGTGATCCACATGGGGCTTACTACTGCAAACACAGCTTTCCCCAACAGGTCCAACTCCTGCTGCCACCATTTCATGTGACTGCCCCTGGAGAGTCTGCAAATAATTCCCTCTGGCTATTGCCAGCTCCAGGGCAACATAGGGAAGGTGGTGTGGGCAACCTTTTTGAAAATCCTTTTAGAACTGTAATAGTGTTCGATGGAATCCTGTGGGTGAGAGTGAATGGGGTGTAAAAGGAGATGAAGTGTCAGGCACTGCCTCCTGGTTGGAGTGTAAGGTCACATGCCACGTGGTTGGAGTGTAAGGTCACAGTTAGGCATGGGTTGGGCCCTGGCTAAGGATGGGGTCAAAACTGAGATCAGAGTCCGTAGACAAGCCAGGATCAGAACCATAGCCAGAGACTAGGGTGCAGGCCAGAGGTGGAAGCCAAGTGGTCAGAGTCCAAAGACAAGCCAAGTTGATACCAGAGTCGGAGTCCAGATATGTGTATGGGCAACCTTGATACTGCATTTCCTGGTTTTCAGAACTTTTGCTCAATTCAATGTTCTGCAAGGAGGGGACATACCACCAAGCAACCTCAACTCTGTGTTAATATAGTTTTTTGTCCTTGAATTTTCATAAAGCTTCTCATATAGTGGTCATGTGTTTCTGGTTGAGTACAGAAATAGAAAAGCTTTTTCCTTTTCTTTCACTTCATATTTCTCCGCAGAAAGGCTAAAACAAGACCCCTAGTTTCCCATTTGTGACCGTTTCAGATATTCTTTCTAATAATTTAATGAAGGCTGTAGTGTTGCTCTGGGGCCTGTGAATGCTCTAAAAGACTTGTTTAGATACACTGAAAAATTCTCAGAATAATAAGGTGGGCAAAGTGTGGCAGGAAAAAAAGTGTTTCTAATTTCCCCCCCTTTACAAATGCTTCGTAGCAATCCTTTACAGCTGGCTAAGAGCTAGGGTTTCTCGCACCGAGAAACTGAGACTGTAAATAAACCAATGCAGCACACCTGGAAAGAATAAAGTGCCTTGCTAGACTTTACAGTGGACTTAGAATCAATGCGTATCTGGTTGGTGTGGGACAATGAGCCTATGCTGCATGAGCAGAATGGCAGAGGGAGGCTCTTTTAATTCTTAATCTTCTGTAACAATTTATTTCAAAAATATTGTTAAAGTATTTGTTAGGATCTCACTGCCATGGTGGAGTAGAAAGGTTCCCCTTTCTTAGTATTATGGTGCAGCAATCGTCAAAGACAGTTAAAGGTGTAAATATCTCATTATAAGCCCAAATTTCAACCCCTCAACTATTTCCGCCAAAAGAAACAGATCTTCCTGAGATGCTGCATTTCATCCCAGGGCAGAGATTTTCTGGGAAATGTCATTCTGGAAAAAAATTAAACAGCTTTTAAATTATTGTATTTTGACAATCTAGCTACAATTTTCTTTTTGAAAGCTAATTTCCTGCCCTTTTTTTTATTTTTGGCTGCTCATTATTGCTTAGCTACAAATTCCAAATATGGTTTGTATTGCAGATGCAAAGAAGGACCTTTTAGCATTTTGTTTCTTTGTTTCTGGGGTAGGGAATGAAGGGTTGAGGGGAAAAAACGTTGTTGAAATGTCTAAAGAACAACTTACAAAACATATGTAAATATAAACTGGCCTCCTTCTGACTCCTGATATCAGGTTGGGGCTGAGCCAGAGTTGGAAGGAGTAGCAGACCATGAGAAGTGGTTTGCTATTGCATAGAGTGGGACAACAGGGGACCAAGAGGGCCATAGACTGGGAAACACATTGATAAGATGCAGGGAGCATGTTTCTCTTTCTCAATTTATTGCACCAGAGATGGTGTGACATTAGGTTTTTCATGTGTGTGCTGTCTGTGCCTTTCATCAGGGCTTCATTTTGAAAAGGATTAAGAGGAACAGTGGAGTCTGGGTCATGAATGCAAAGTATCAGCACCCCAGAACTTCATTCACTTTCATACATCTCTCTTTCTCCCCCCAAACCTCTCAAGGAGTGTATTACTCCATTTGGAGTTGGTCAGTATAGTTCATTAATCATCTAGTGGTGTCACTTTGAGACAAGTACTTCCTTCCAAAGGCTGAGTGGATATCTGTAACATTTTGCAGGGAAAATATATACATGAGTATACACACATGCTCTCTTCCTTAAGTGCTAAAAAACTCAAGTGCAAACACTGAAAGGAAGGGTTTTTCAGAGCCCATGTACACAGGAATCAGCAAAGTAAGCACATAGAATAATAGAAATGTAGGACTGGCAGGGGCCTTGAGAGGTCATCTAGTCCATCCCCGTGTGCTGAGGCAGGACCAAGTAAACCTAGACCATCCCTGACAGATGTCTGTCCAACCTGCTCTTAAAAACCTTACATGACGGTGATTCCACTACCTCCTTTGGAAGTCTGTTCCAGAGCTTAACTACCTTTATAGTTAGAAAGCTTTTTCTAATATCTAACCTCAATCTTCCTTGCTGCATATTAGGCCCCTTACTTCTTGTTCTACCTTCTGTGGACATGGAGAACAATTGATCACAGTCCTCTTTGTGACAGCCCTTAACTTATCTGAATACTGTTATCAGGTCCCCCCTACTCCCCACTCTTCTTTTCTCGAGATTAACATGCCCAGGTGTTTTTTTTTTAACCGTTCCTCATAGGTCAGGTTTTCTAAACCTTTTATCATTTTTGTTGCTCTCCCCTGGACTCTCTCCAGTTTGTCCACATCTTTTCCAAAATGTGGCACCCAGAATTGTACACAGTACTTCAACTGAGGCCTCAGCCAGTGTCAAGTAGAGTGGGACAATTAAACAACTCCTTTTAATACATCCCAGAATGACATTAGCCTGGTTAGTAAATGTATGACATCGTTGACTCATATTCAGTTTGTGATCCACTATAACCTCCAAATCCTTTTCAGCTGTACTACCACCTAGCCAGTTATTCCCCAGTTTGTAGTTGCATGTTTGGTTTTTCCTTCCTAAGAGAAGTACAGTTGTCTTTATTGAATTTCATTTTGTTGATTTCAGATCAATTCTCCAATTTGTCAAGGTCATTTTGAATTCTAATCCTGTCCTCCCAAGTGCTTGCAACCCCTCCCACCTTGGTGTCATTCCCAAGTTTAATTAGCTTACTCCATTGTCCACATCATTAGTTAAAATACTGAATAGTACTGGACACAGGACTGACCCCAGAGGGATCCCTCTAAATACTTGTCCCAATTCTTACATTGATAACTTCTCTCTCAGTCTTGCAAACAGTTTTGCCCCCATCTTATAGTAATTTTGTCTAGACCCCATTTCCCCAGTTTGCTTATGAGACTATCACATGGGACTGTATCAAAAGCTGCACTAAAATCAAGATATACCATGTCTGCTGCTTCACCCCCTTCCACTAGGCTAGTAACCCTGACAAAGAAGGGAATGAGGTTGGTTTGGCATGATTTGTTCTTGACAAATCCATGCTGGCTATTTCTTATAACCCTATTATCCTCTAGGTGCTTACATATTGATTGCCTAATAATTTGTTCCAGTATCTTTCCAAGTATCAAAGTTACATGCTTAAGTGCTTTGCTGGGTTGGAGCTTTACAGCATGGTGTTTCTGTGCATTTTTCCTCCATGTAAAATTAGTTCTGCTCTGGTATAGTCAGTGTTAAAGAGGGACACCTTGATACATACTTTATGAAACATATAATTACCAGAATCTCTTCCCCACTAATGATTATCAAGATAGTTTGGAATGTAAATGTATGTTTCCTTCTCTTTAATGATCCCTTTCTCACTGTCCAGTGTTTGATATTGTTATTTGCTTTCCTGATGTGATTGCAGTCTTGCAAGACACTGGATTGTGGCATTCCTCAAAGAATTTGGCTGTAACTTGCTGATGAAAATAGGAGCTTTCATTTGTTCATGCATGTCTATGAAGCTGTTATAGACAGGAAAGGAAAAATAGCAAATATATATGGCAGATTAAATGGAAATTTTGTAAATTATAGTATTTTTAAAGTAGTAACTATACTTAGCTTGTATATAGTGCTTTTCATTGGGGTAAATCTTGAAGCACTTTACAAAGGGAAGTCAGTATCATTATCCCCATTTTACAGCTGGGGTAAGTTGAGGTGAAGAGATTTGTCCAAGTCCTCAGCAGGCAAGTGGCAGAACAAAGGATAGAATCCTGGTCTCCTGTGCCTGTGTGTTAATTGGTATGCTTTGATGTCAGCTTACTCCTGAAGTGGTATTGTTTATTGGTATTGTTTAAGTGCTTCTGGTCCTAGCATTGTGAAGTAATCTTGTAACATTCAACAATACATCTAACTGAAATGTGACAATATTTTCTAAAAGGGTGGAGGAAAAAGCATCTGCTACTTTAAACCTTTAGAGACCACTTTTATGTTTTCTTTACATGTAGAATTAATTGAATTACAATTAGTAAATCTAAAAGAAAAATGCCACCTCTGGATAAAAGACATGAATTGGAGCATATAGTGAACTTGAAGCTTAAAGATCCAGTCTAGTCAAAGTTTATTAATGTACAGTAGCAAGATCAATGAGAAAATTTCTTTTGTAAAAGATGGAAATCACGTAAATAACATTATTTCAAGAAGGAAACAGGAAATATTTCAATAGCTTTGTGCTGCAAATGCTTATAGTGGTGCTTTCTGATAATATTGCTTAAATTTCCAATGGTGTAAATTGGACCTTCTAATCCTCATCTCCGCAGTGAATAATAATTGAGGATGTCTGATGGTTTTTACCCACATGGGAGAATAAGCCGCATAATTTAAGAGCAGCAAAGCTGTGTATCCTATTTATTCCTGGTGCTTTTTTTAAGTCTCAAACTTTTTTTGTTGGAAAGATTAAATACAGGTAATTTTTAAGGGATAGGCGAAGGGAAGTGCCTTGAGTACAAAGAGCATGAGTGCATAAATTGCATTTACCACATATAGATTTCCTGCAGAATAAATGATACTTTTATTTTTTCAATCAAACAGACATTTTTTCCCCACAGGAACATATTGTGAGAATATATATATATATATATAAAATAAAATGAAAGAACCCCATTTAAAATTTACATTTTTCCATTTCTCCTGAAATACTTGAAGGCAGCTCCTCCTAGTATTTGTCCCTTTATTAGTTAATATTTAGTACATTTTCGTGTAGGTCCCTAATTCTTAGAGAACTTAAAATGGCTTTAGGGCTCAGGAAAGAGATTTTGGAAAATGGAGCCTCCATTCTATTTACTGAACAATGAGATTAATTTGAAAGAAATGAGATAACAAAACTGCAAATGTGTTCAGAATAATTCATTTTGCACATCATTGTACTTTTCTTATTTTCTTGGTGCCCACCATTTCTCATCAGCTGTCCTCAGAAAGCCCCTGTAAATAGTATAACAAACAATTAGTATATTGGGGATTTGTTTTATGTGGGTTTTTAGTGCATATTTCTGTTTCTATTGCTATAATGTTATGGTGAGACTGATACCAGTTAAACTTACAGTATGCTATTGTTTCTGCTATGCACCTCTATATTGAGTACTTATCAATTGTCTATCAGTGTAGAACACTTTGGTTTAGGATTTTTTTTAATAGTAAAACTTCAAAATACAATCCATGTAGCCATTTCTAACCATATTATTGCCTCAACATCTCACAGGAGAAATTCAGCACCTTGGCGGATTGGACCTTGAAAGGATGTTTTTTAAAAAAAGATAAAACATGTGTTTGTCTTTTTATCAAATGATTAGTGCAAAGCAGTTTGGTCCAGGGGACTGAACCTGCACTGAGACTGATGAGGGCTAGCCCTGGTTTTCACTAATTTGCTGTGTGGCAATTGGCAAGTCACTTAATCTCTGTCTGCTTTCCCTATGTGGCAAATGAAGATGATAATACTTCCCTCACATTGGTGATGTATGCTGTATGTGCGCTAACTATTAGTACTGATTTAACACCAAATGTGATAGGCCCTAAGTATGATTGGTTTAATTGGGAACAATCACAAGCCTTCTTTAAAAATGTGCACAAAACATTGGTTTCAAAGTTTCATTAAGCTTTTTATGACTTCATTACATGTTGTAGTTACATTTCTAACAAGTAATTGTACATGCTGCTTATGCTATGTAATAAGCTGTAATTACACTAGACAGACAAACAGTAACTGGTTAGGAAATATAAAACAAGAACATGTACACAACACAATATTAATTAAAAACTGTGAATCTCATAAGTTGAAGCAATCTCAGAACTGTTAGCAATTATCTTTGAGGGCTCCTGGATGCCAGGTGAGGTTTCAGAGGACTGGAGAAGGACAAATCTAGCACCTAGCTTTAGAAAGGGGAACAAAGAGGACCAGGGGAATTATAGCCCAGTCAGCCTAACTTTGATCCCTGGAAAGATACTGGAACAAATTATTAAATAATCATTTTGCAAGCATCTAGAGGACAATAGGGTTATAAAGAGTAGCTCAGTGTGGCTTTGTCAAGAACAAATCATGCCAAACCAACCCCTTTTCCCCCCTTAGGGTTACTGGCCTATTGGATGGGGCGGGGGGGGGGAAGCAATAGATTTGATGTATCTTAATGTTTAGTAAGGCTTTTGACACAGTCCCATGACATTCTCATGAGCAAACTAGGGGAATGTGGTCTAGACAAAATTATTATAAGGTGCATGCACAACTGGTTGAAAGACCATACTCAAAGAGAAGTTATCAATGGTTTGCTGTCAGATGGGAGGGTGTGTATAGTGGAAGTCCAAAGGGGTCAATTCTAGATCCAGTACTATTCAATATTTTCAATAATGACACGGATAATGGAGTGGAGGGAGTGTGTTTATCACATTTGTGAACGACACCAAGCTGGAAGTGGTTGCATGCACTTTGAAGGACAGGATTAGAATTCAAAACTATCTTGACAAATTGGAGAATTGATCTGAAATCAACAAGATGACATTCAACAAAGGCAAGTGCAAAGTACTTCACTTAGGAAGGAAAAATCAAATATGCAACTACAAAATGGGGAATAAGTGGCTAGGCGGTAGTACTGCTGAAAGGGATCTGAGTATTATCGTGGATCACAAATTGAATATGAGTTAAAAATGTGATGCAGTTGTGAAAAAAGCTAGTATCATTCTGGGGTGTATTAACAGGACTGTTGTATGTAAGAATGGGAGGGAATTGGCCCACTCTACTCAGGATTAGGGAGGCCTCAGCTGGAGTATTGTGTCCAGTTCTGGGTGCCACATTTTGGGAAAGATGTGGACAAATTGGAGAGAGTCCAGAGGAGAGCAACAAAAATGATAAAAGGTTTAGACAGCCTGACCTATGAGGAAAGGCTAAAAAACCTGGGCTTGATTAGCCTTGAATAAAGAGGACTGTGGGGCAGGGGAGTCTTCAAATATGCTAAGGGGTATTATAAAGAGGACAGTGATCAACTGGTCTCCATGTCCACAGAAGGTAGGACAAGAAGTAATGGGCTTAATCTGCAGATTGAGATTGAGGTTAGATATTAGGAAAAACTTTCTAACTCTAAGGATAGTTAAATTCTGGAATAGGCATCTAAGGGAGGCTGTGGAATCCCCTTCACTGGAGGTTTTTAAGAACAGGTTGGACAAACACCTGTCAGGAATGGCTAGACAGGGCTGGCGCTTCCACTAGGCGACCCTAGGCAGTCGCCTAGGGTGGCAGGATTTGGGGGGCAGCATTTTGCCGCCCTCGGCGGAAATTCGGAGGTGGGGGTCCTTCTGCTCCGGGTCTTCGGTGGGTCAGCGGCGGGTCCTTCACTCGCTCCGGGACCCGCTGCCAAAGTGCCCCGAAGACACGGAGCAGAAGGACCCCCGCCGCCGAATGCTCAGAGGAGGAGCGCTGCCGCTCCTGTGGCTAGGTTTACTTGGTCGTGCCTCAGTGCAGAGGGCTGAATTTGATAACCTCTTGGGGTCCCTTCCAGCCCTACATTTTTATTTTTCTATGGTAAGAGCCAGAGAAAGCTACAAATGCCAGGAAATTCGTAGTTAAGATTAAACTTTCTGTACCTTATGTCTAATGGAGCACCATTTTAGTATTACATATTCTATGTCGATATAGTGTATTTAAATCCTGAACTGTGGATTTCCATGTTTTGTGACTCACTCACAATTTTAACGTTCATATAATGTACTTTTTGTTGTGTAAATCTATATAAGTGCCATCAGCCATCAAACCTGACATCTGATGGCATGATGTAGACCTAGATTGCATGTATTAGGGCTCTTTGTGTTCGTGCCGTGGAACCTACTTAAACAAATTCCATTTGAAGAAATAAACACTGAAACAATAGACCTCTATTGAATGAACACCACTGAAAAGAATAAATCATTTCAAAGGATAACGTTCCTTTCCACCAAAAGGCAAATGGTAATAATGATTTTGACCTACTGAAGAAATTAATCTGTTGATTTATCAATATTGTGTACAAACCAACTAGGAACGAAAGAAATCATGAAAAAAAAACCTAATTTAAAATACTTCTAAGGTTTGACATGTGTTCAAAAATGTGAGATAAAGGTGAATGAGAGAATTTCTGACACCCTTAATGCAACTCCTTTGTTCCCAATCCCCACAGTCAAATGTATAGCTAAAGCATAACCAGAAAATATATTAAATTTATAACTAAAACACTGGCTTCACCAAATTACAGGTTTTTTAAATGCATGAAAGCTGATAATTTATTGCATATGGCCAACAATCTAAAGATAATGGAATAGCAACAGATAGGGAATTTGAAGAACAATGGGCCCAATGCAGCCAGTTATGTCCAGACTTCTTGAGCCCCACTGGCCCTGGAAGTCCACAGAATTTGTTTTCATGATGGGCTGACTTATGAGAGGAGCAGAACCCACAGTTTGTTTTTCTCAAGAAAGCCTGAGCATAGGTCTCAGGTCTGCAAACCATCTTCCCATTTAGATGGTAAGTCCTGTGCCATCAGCAAGGCCAAATCCTGCTGAGCTCAGTGGCCAGGAATTGCAGGGCTGCTTCCCAGCATCCATTATCCATAAGCAACAGTCAACGCAACTCTAACTCTTCCACTAGGAGGAGAAGGTAGGAGTGGAGCAGATGGGCTCAGCAGCTGGATTTTCTCTGATGTTCCAAGATGGTAGTTTGTAGTTTTCGGGGGCGTATTTTAGATGTAAAAAATCACCCACGTTTTCCCCCTTTCTGTGGGAAGCCCCATTGGATGGGCCAGTTGAGAGTCAAACTCTGTGTGTTCCTGTCACTGAACTTCCTCCAAATTCTCCTGTCAGTGGTATAGTGGAGGGGGCCCAGCTACAGGGAAGGAGTGAGTTCAGACCCTCAATGTCATAAGTTCCTCCAACACCTGATGGAACGGGGCCGTCTCTGTAGGCCCATGCCACAAGTTAGCTTGTGGGACTCCACTTTTCTGGCATGGTAGTGCCAGGGACTCCTCAGCAGACAACAGTACAAGGAAACCTCAACATGGAGGGGGATTTGCAGGAAGTTAATATAGTTCTTCTTTGAGTGCTTGTTCATGTCAATTCCAATGCGTGCACAGTAGCCGGACGATTTTTCCCCTAGCAGCAACCGTAGGGTCAGCCTGGGCGCCCCCTGGAGTTGCAACCTTCTTGGCGTCCAATAAAGAGCCCTGCCGACCCTGCATCCCCTCAGTTACTTCTTACCGCCAGTGACAGTAGCTGGAACTTCCCCTTGCTCTTCTCCTGCTTGGGCAAGTGGATTAGCAGTACTCTAATATGCTGTGCATAATTACTTTCCAAATTAGTATAGTTAGTTTAGTAGTTTTCCTTATAAGTTTTAGTTACGGGGGGTTCCTCCCTCCCTGTTTCCTTCCCCATTGGTTACCAGGGAATGCCACGATCCCCGGGTTTTAAAACTTGCCAAATCTGCACTAAGTGCATGCAGAAAAGCGACCCCCCACACCTCCTGCTTATGGCGTCTTGGTGAGGGTCACCAGAAAGACTGCTGCAAGATCTCTCAGGCGTTTTGACCGAGAGCCATCAAGGAGAGGGAGCAGTGTCTCAAAATCCTTCTTATGGAGGCAGCTCTCCGACCTCAGTCAGACCCAGGCACCACAGATCCTGCTCCCAGCACGTCGTCTTTGGTGCGGAGCGCTCCGGCGCCGTGTTCAAAGGACCCAACACCGAAGAAAGATGCCGGCAGGGAAGCTAGGCATCGTCGTGGAGCTCTCGGGGTCTTTTGAGTCTTCATCACCAGTCCCAATCGCCAGCGCATAAGAAAGAGGTCGGAGAGAGGTCGGTCTCCCTTGGCAAAACCCAGGGACTAGCCACCAGTGGCACCTCAGTTGGGCCACGGCTCAGGAACTCAGAGTGGGGCCACGTTGACTCCTGCCCAAGCGAGGCAGTCGAGTCCTGGCCTGTCTCGCTCACCGCACCCATCCGAGCATCTACCGCTTCCGTCCACCCCAGAGGCATTCGAGGTGGCGCAGGACCTATTGAGGCTCATGGCGCCGTTCTCGCCACCAAGACAGGAGAGCGTCCCGGCACCGCAGGACCAATTTCGACCTCCCAGGATCTCTAAAGGAAAACCAGCAATGATGGCACCCTGATCCCAGTTACCTCAGCCAGCTCTGCCATCCAGAGAGGATAGTTGGTCCCCTGCTTCTCAACGGTCTACCTCAAGAGGAGCAGCGCCACCCTGGTCCTCCTACTTGGAGTTGGAGTCGGACTCATATCGCTCTGACTGTAGCAGGAGCAGAAGATCCTCCTCACGGCACCAGAGGCGGTCCCCTCAGTGGCAAAATCCACAGCAGTGGACTCCGTGGGCCTTCCATCAAGCCCAGGGTCGGAGCCAGGGATCCTGCTCGGGTGCAGCGTCAGTGGCCTCCGCGATGTTCATCCCGCCATGGTTGGCACCGGAGCTAGTGCCTCAGGCATTAACACTGGCACCTGCGGCACCATTCTCAGCACCGACTGCGGCACCGCAACCGACTGCTTCGGCACCGGAGGTATTAGGCGCCCCTATCGCAGCCTTGGCACAAGATACACCCTCGGCACTGACGACAGCACTGGCACTGATACTGCCTCCATCATTGGTGCCAACTGCCATGGCGCCCACAGGAACCCCGGCGCTCGTGCTGCACCAGACGCCGGCACCAGCACGGGGCCCGACGCTGGCACTGACACCTGTGCCTTTTGCACCTACGGGACCAGGCCAGCCTTCCGTTTTTCCCACTGGGCCGACAGTGGGGACAGTAGGGAGCAACCACCAACCCTGGTGGTCTCATCCTCAGCAGATGAGGCCCTAGCGGGCACATCAGTAGCCCCTGCTCTGGAAGACTGCAGAGTGTTGCAGCAGGTGCTGCGCCGGGTCGTCCAGGGTCCGGGCATTAAGGCGGAGGAAGTTGTGGACGATGCGGACCCTATGGTGGACATCCTGGCTCCCTCCAGCCCTGCCCGTATCACCTTACGACTAATAAAAACAATAATGGACATCACCAAGACCCTTTGGCAGACCCCGGCCTCACTGCCACCTACGGCCAAGCGCAATGAGCGCCAGTATTTTGTGCCCTCTAAGGGCTATGAGCACCTCGATTCCCACCCCCAGCCTGATTCCCTGGTAGTGGTCGCCGCTAACCAGTGGGAGAGACAAGGATTTCAAGGCCCTTCGCCCAAAAATAGGGACGCCAAAAATTTTCGGGCGAAAGGTTTACTCCATAGGGGGACTGCAACTTTGTGTATCCAACCAACAGGCCATCGTCAGCAGATAGTCCTATAATGCCTGCTCGGCGATGGCTAAATTTACTGAGTTGCTCCCCTTGGACTCCTGCGCCAAATTTTCGGCTTTGGTTGAGGAAGGGAGACTGATCTCCAGAGCCTCCATTCAGGTGGCACTGGATGGGGCAGATGTGGCAACCAGGGTCATGGCTACCCATGGGACTCATGGCTCCAGGTTTCTGGCCTCCTCTATGAGGTACAGCAAACGATTCAAGATCTGCCCTTTGAGGGTGAGACTCTTTTCTCAGAAAAAACGGACAAAAGGCTGAACAGCCGTAGAGATTCCAGAGCCACCCTCAGGTCCCTGGGCCTCTATACTCCCTCAACACAATGGAGACATTTCCACCCACAGCCCCAGCAGTGGTTCGGACAGAAAAACTGCCAAGACGGGTCCAGAAGGAGGAATCGTAATGGCAGGAGGAGGCCGCGCCAACCTTCTGGACAGGGCTTGGGACAACCCAAGCCATCCTCAGGGCCCAAGCCGGCCTTTTGAAGGCATGGTCGAGGACAGTGTACCACACCAAAGACTGGATCCACCCTGCCTTACCTTCTCATCCTGACTGTCCCCTTTCTACCGTGCATGGTCCAATATCACCTTGGACCGAAGGGTGCTCCGCACGGTAGAGAGGAGATACGCCATCCAATTCTGTGCCCTCCTGCCCTTCCCCCCCCCTTCCCCATCCCTATTCAGGGACCCTTCTCACGAGCAGTTCCTTATCCAGGAGGTGCAGTCACTCTTATCACTAGGGGCAGTGGAGGAGGTTCCTCAGGAGCACAGGAGCTAGGGCTTCTATTCACAGTATTTCCTAATACTGAAAGCCAAAGGCAACCTCAGACTCATCCTGGACCTGCGAGAACACAACAAGTTCATAAAGAAACTCAAGTTCCGTATGGTCTCTTTGGCCTTCATCATCCCCAGCAGACTGGTATGCCGCCCTCGACTTGAAGGATGTGTACTTTCGTATCACGATCACCCAGGAAGTACCTCAGGTTTGTGGGGAACAACCACCCACTGCTAATTCACAGTCCTCCCGTTCGGTCTGTCAGCAGCACCTCAAGCTTTCACCAAGTGCATGGCAGTCGTTGCTGCGTTTCTGTGCAGGCACCGGGTACAGGTGTTTCCGTACCTCGATGACTGGCTGATCAAGGGCCACTCCAGGACCCAAGTGGAAACTCAGGTCAGACTCATCAGAGCCACCTGTGACAGCCTGGGTCGTCTTCTAAATGAATCAAAATCCACTCTGTCCCCGGTCCAGAGGATAGAATCTATAGGGGCAATATTGGACTCGACCCAGGCCAGGGCATACCTACCGCAAGCGAGGTTTCAGGTCCTGACTGGTAACATTCGAGGCCTCAGACGGTTTCCCACCACCACAGCAAGAAATTGCCTGAGGCTTCTCGGACACATGGCTGTCTGTACCTACGTGGTGCAGCATGCCAGGCTCGGGCTTCGACCTCTTCAGTCATGGCTGAGTCAGTGTACCACCTGGCCAGGGACAGCCTGGCCAGGATAGTGACCCTGCCTCACCTGATCCTCGACTCCCTCCTGTGGTGGCTCAACCCTCAGGAGGCATGTTCAGGGATCCCCTTCTCCAGCCTGCACCTGTCTCTGACACTAGTGACGAACGCATCAGACTTGGGCTGGGGAGCACATCTGGGAGACCTCAGGACTCAACACCGCTGGTCTCAGGTGGATTTGGCACTCCCCATCAACGTCAGAGAGCTGAGAGCAGTGCGCCTGGTGTGTATTAGTCATGATGGACAACACCACGGCAATGTTCTATATCAACAAATGGGTTGCACGCTCCTTTTCCCTGTGCCAGGAAGCCCTCATGCTGTGGGACTTCTGTGTAGAACATTCAATACACCTGCAGGCGTCGTACCTCCCCGGGGTACAGAACGAGCTGGCGGACCACCTCAGCAGGTCATTTCACAGCCATGAGTGGTCCCTTCGCCCGGACATTGCGATTTGGATCTTCCAGAGGTGGGGCTTTCCCCAGATAGACCTATTTGCCACGCGACGCAACAGGAAGTGCCAGCAGTTCTGCTCCTTCCAAAATCACAGTCCAGACTCCAGCGCGGACGCGTTCCTCCTCCACTGGGGAGGTGGTCTCTGGTATGCCTTTCTGCCCATACTGCTCGTTCACAGGGTACTCGTCGAGATCCGGAGAGAACGAGCTCAGGTCATATTGATAGTAACCAGTAACTGTTTTTTCCATGTTGTGGTTGTGAGGGTTAATATGAATGTACTCCCATTCCAGGCTCTCTCCTTTCTGACAGATGCATCATGGGCCCTGTGTGATTACAGGGAAATGGTGTCACTGGAGTTAACAGCACTCAGCCAGCTTTATGGGCACATCCAAGAGAGATGACATAGGCCAGTGGACTTCAGTTGCTAGGAAAAGGGGCATTGTGCTCTTTGATCAGCTAGATGAAAGAATTCCACTCTGAATGGAGCCCGGAGCCCTGAGTTCTGGGCAATGCATGGCCTCTTTAGACTTTTCTCTGGCTAACTGATGTCTAGACAGCTGGGGTTTACCTGAGCACTCTGCTGAAGGCACAGCCAAGTGCCTCATTGGCAAATGTGGCGTTTTAGGGTTGGTTAGGAGGTCTCTTCAGAAAGGGGTGGGGCATGATGTCTAGCGAGATCATTTTCAGTTGCTGGAAAGGGGATTATCATCAGAATCGTGATTTTTCTCACCAGTTGTAGATTCCGTAAGGGATACCGAGGCTGATTTCAGCAAGACCAGGCCCAGGCCTGGGTATTTTTAAAACTCAAGAGGCAGCAGTAAGTGGCAACTGTACAAGCTAGCAAAGCCTAAAAGGAGTGACTGGGATATGTGTCTTGTTGTGGATGGGAATATGGTGGCAACATCACAGACATCCGCTTCTGCACTGTTCTGTCATTTCACAGTGGTCTTATTGGGCCAGTCACTGGTCATGCTAGCACTCAGAGCCAATGAACAGTCAATGAAAGCGCTTGTATTCAGTCGGGTGTCACTGGAGAGAGCCAACTAATTGTTTTTAATAATAATAACAGCACCCATAGTTCTTAGCTTTTTTCACCAAGAGCTCTCTCAACGTTGCACAAAGATAATGATTCCTTTTACAGACAGGGAAATTGATACACAAAGCGGTGACAGAGTGAGTCAGCAGCAATGACCGGAATAGAACCCCAGTGCCCTGATACCTAGTCCAATGCCCTGTGTAGCGTAGCATGCTGCTTGCCACAATTCGAGGCATGTATTCTTATATGAACTGAAGGTATTTGATATATACCCACCTGCCATACGTCAGAGTTTTATATATATATTTCATTGGTATCTCCTTTGTTGTTGACTTTTTTGTTTTAAATTTTTGGCCAAATTCTGCCCTCTCATATAGGTTCACTAAAGTCATTGGGAACTGTAGAGGGAGAATTTGTCCATGGCTGTGTTATTTTCATTCCATCAAGAATCTAATGAAAATTAAATGGAAAAAATAAGGCTTGCTGTATTTTATTTTCAGAATGATGGATTGATAGATGGACAAGGGTCTTTCTTGCAGAATGAGGATTTCATGCATATAGACATAAAGGATATGGAGAGAGAATTTTTCCCTTATGGCATTGGAATGGTTTTGATAGTTGTCATTAAAATAGATTTGAAAATACCATTTGCTTTATATTTAAAACTTAAGTTTTTCAATGATAAAATGTGCTTATTATAACCCAATTCTATCAATCACTGAAATGAACAGCACATTGGTGGGTTTAAGCAAGTAAATAAATGTTACTTTATGTCAGGAAGGTTTATTGGGTAGAACTCTTCCTTCTGAACTAGGTTATGGGTTTAAGCATCGCACCAAGGACCTGGGCTTGTATGGAATGTTGATTCTGCATCTCAGCCCCGCATAGAAAATGGTGCAGCTGCTGCAGCATCCTTTGGATGGGCTGTGAAATCAGAGTTCCTTCTGTCCAAGGAGAAGTTAAAGATCCTATATTAGCATTCTTTTGTATTGTTTAAGGCTGTTTATTTTAAACTGTTTCTGAGAGCCTTCTGGCTGCAGCATTTGTCTAGAGTCATTGTAATATTTAACTGATTACTTTATTATGTGCTTTGAGGGCTTTCTTCTTCATCCACTGAAATATAGCCACCTTTGGGGTGGAAATGCAGCAGTCACTTTGTACCTGTAACTCTCTCCAGCTAGCTTTGGGGAGCAGGAAGTGAAGAACTCTCCTAGATTCCCACTTACAGTTGACGGCGACCAGCTAACACATGTTAAACATGGGTTGCCCTGGCTACACTAAGTGCAAAGTCCTAGTCAACCTTCATCTATCTCACAAATTAAACCAGATAAAGGTCTGGGAAAGTTTAATTAAGGTTCCCCACATTCCTCCATCCTGTATAGTTCCTCTGCTCTCCCAATCTTCTCTTCTCCCTCCTCTTCTTGCTTCTGATGGCAAGTCTTCTGCGAATGCAAAAAGGAGGCCCAACTGTCTGCTCCCCCTCTGCATTAATAGGGCCCTATTTCTAGGGGATATAAGTTGACCTGTTCTTCTTCCCAGGGTCTTGGGTATTCAGAAGGCCAGAAAGGTGGGCTGTTAGTGGGGAAAGATCTGCTGTCTTTCACCCCAGTTCCAGCCCTCCTGATCACACTTGCTGCATTGAGACAGATGGTCCTTTAATTAGAATGGTTCCATATTACTTGAGATCTTAAATTGTATCACTGGATAATAGACAAAGTGCAGGTCACGGAGCATGGTCCTCATTAACTCACAGGTGAAAGCTTGTGCTCTTGCATTTTGTATTACTGTGGCCTATGAGTGCTATTTAAAAGTTCCCCCAAATAAATCATGTTACAGTAGCCCAGACTAGAGGTCACAAATCTTTTTGAAGAAGAAAAAAGCCACACCGGACCATTGCTGAAACATGAGGTTCCATGTGCATCCTGTTATAAAAAAACCGAATTCCATGCTGAAAAACTTATCGAGATGTTTGGGCTTACCTCTTAGACAGACTGGGCTACTACTTCACAGATGACACCTTCCAGATGTTCTTCCCTCCTCAGCAATCAATCAGTTTTATCTAGTCTGTGTGTCAGCTTGCTGTCCCACATCCACGCTACAGTTCTTTGTTCTCGGATGTACACGTTTACATTTAGACACATTAAAATGCATATTGTTTGCTTGTGCCCAGTTTACCAAGCAATCCAGATCACCCCGAATCAGTGATCTGTCCTCATTATTTACCACTCCTCCAGCTTTTGTGTCATCTGCAAACTTGATCAGTGATGATTTTATGTTTTCTTCCAGGTCACCAATAAAAATGTTAAATAGTGTAGGGCCAAGAACTGATTCCTGCTGGATCCCACTGAAACGCACCCGTTCAGTGACTAGTTCCCGGTTATGGTTACATTTTGAGACCTGGTAGCCAGCTTTTAATACGTTTATTGTGTGCCATGTTAGTTTTATATTGTTCTAGTTTTAAAATCAAAATGTCATGTGGTACCAAGTAAAACGCCTTACAGAAGTCTAAGTATATTACATCAACACTACTACCATTATCAACCAAACTTGTAATCTTATAAAAAAAAAGATATTAAGTTAGTTTGACAGAATCTATTTTCCATAAACCCCTGTTGATTACCATTAATTATATTACCCTCCTTTAATTCTTTCTTCCAGTCTTCTGAAACTTCCCTGGTGCTCCAAGGGTTATTGAAAATCAACGTTAATGGTCCATTGAGCTCATCAGTCAGCTCATTTAAAATTCCTGGATGCAAGTTATCCAGACCTGCTGATTTAAAAATACCTATCTTTAGTAGCTGCTGTTTTACATCCTCCTGAGATACTGGTGGAATGGAAAGAGTGTTATCATACGATGTGACTATTTTATCTGTTTTTTTCCCAAATACAGAACAGAAATATTTATTGAACACTTCTTCCTTTTCTGCATTATTATTATATTTATTGGAAACCAATCACTGTGGTGTCTAGGTGCAAGTGAAAAGCTAAATAAATATTTTCTCTTGAAAGACTGAACGGAAGAAAAATGTGTATTACCAATCTACAGATATATCTTTTTGTGAAAGATGATTTGGATCTTGGAAATGGAATACATACAGCACAACTGAAATGGATGCTTGATTTAGTAGAGTATATGAAAAGCCAGTGAAAATCATAGAAAACCCCACAGAAGGGATAATCCTTACCTTTGTGAATCCAGGTTGGGAGCGGGATTGTTAATTAAAAAAAAAAATGAAATATGCAATCTTAGTATCCCAGGTGGCAGTGGTTTTTTTTGTCTGTCAGTGCACAGTAAGAATAAGGTGATCAGTTTAGTTCAGGAAGGGAGTTGAGGAACTACAAAACTTATCAGAAATGAAACAACAAAAGTTAGATTGACTTAAAGCCTTCAGCATGCGTGTAAAGCCGGTGTTTCTCAGACATGAAGCTGTTGCATTGCTAAAGTGTCACTGTTTGTACTTGCGTTAATTGTGTTCTGTTGTTTGTGTCATGATGCTTGTGATGTCACCTAGTGTTTGTCTATGAAGTGAATCTAAGCATAATGCAATGTTAACATGACAAAGTGTGATGGAATGCCAACAGCTAAAGAGAAACATATGATTGCTGGATCAAATACCTGCTCTGCCCCAGTATCTAATTGGAGAGAAGCTGGGATGTGGAGACAGGGTGAACAGTAAGAAGTGGGGGGGGGGGGAAATTGGCACGTCTTTTGTTGTAATTTAATCCTCCCCCTCCTTACTATGCCCAGAAACCATATGCAAACTTTTCAATCAGTGTTTAGGATACAGTGAATTTTATCATAATTTTGTCAACCAAAACCATATGCGCTCTCTCTATTGAAGACATGGAATAACAAAATTGTATTTGTTCAGACCACAAGGCAGGTAATAAATAACTGTGGATGCAATGCTGCAACTTAAGGTTCTTCAAAAGAAGTACTAAATATTACCAAAAAATTTAATTTGAGAGGCAGAGTAAACTTCTGAAGAGAAAACCATCTGAGAGAGACCTTGTGGCTCAATAACTTTTCCTTTCCTGTTTAGACCATTTCTAATTCAGTGTCCTGAGGCCATAGTAAAATGGGATCCTCTACGAACGGCCCTCGTGCTCATGTGGTAGAGGATGCACACACAAACTGCAGGTAATAGTTATGACTGTGTTCTTGATGAACAAGAATTTTCAGACGTTATTGCACTTAGCCATGTTAATTCAGTGCTGGACACCACTTTGGGAAGATTTGAATCCCTGGGGTGAAAAGATTAAATGGAGATTATAGTAATTTAGGACACATTTCCTCCTAATTCTCCAGCCATGAAATAACTTTCCTCACTGGTACTAGACAGGCTAATCTCTTCGACGTGACAAAGTACTGCCAGAGCCATGCAAAGATCTTCACTCTAGATCATTGAAAGAGGACTGGGTTTTGATAGGCTTTGGCAACAGGCCAATTTCTACTTGTCCTTTGGTTCTAAAAATGCCCAGCCAAAGCCTGAGCATACAGTAGTTGAACAAAGGGCCTTAGAGATTTGGGTTCTTTTATTGAGTAGTTTACATCACCTTTGTGGAATGGTGTATACTACATTCAAGTCTCTCTGCTTTAAGAGCTCGCAACCTTGTCCTGTAGAAACGATGAATAGTAGAAATTCATTGTGTGATTAAAAAAATATATATTTATATATTTATTTATTGGCAGTTAGGTGTTTTGTTTTTTAAAGTTTATTAATATTGTGATTGTAACATCAGAACCAAAGAGAGAGAAAATCTTACTTTAATTAAATCTTTGATCACTGAATTGATCACATAAATGTTCTCAGATGTGCTGCACCAGGAAGAGTGCTTCAAATGTTACCAGCAGTTTTAAATCTATTTTGTTGTTGCTTCCTCATTTCTAGTTGTGCTGCAAAATATATATTTACATGCGGATCACGATAGAAGGCAGCCTGTCCCTCTTCTCCATCTACTGTGGAGCTCGGGAAATCCTGTTAATAAGGAAACAAAGTCATAAAGGGTCAATTCATCTCAGAAGAGATGGGTTACAGGTGTTGGCCCAGATATAGGTTAAAAGAAACAGGAAACAGGCAAAAAGGGAAGGAAGAAAATCAGACTGGAGGGAAGAGAGGGATAGAGAGAAACGTAAATATGGGTGAAGAAATGAGAGGAGGACTAGGGTATGGCGTAAGTAATTACCTAATGACAACAGCTGATTTAGAGACTAATTATTGAGGGTTTTATACTGTGTTTTATATACTTATGTAAAATAAAGGTCATGGCAGGTCATGCAGTTGGGAAAGTAGTAATAGTAACTCCTAAACCTAAAATTACACACATGCATAGATGTTTGCAGGATTGAGGGCTAGGATTTGACAATCATTGAACTCAGTGAAGTGACATCAGGATCATTTATTGCCTTTAGAGTATGAAAGCTGGCTGTCTTAGTGAAGAAATTGGTTGCTAGTGTTGACTAGGGAGGTTTAATACTTGTCTTCAGCATTCTGTGCCAGAAGTGAGTGTGTGGTGTGTAGGAGCAGTAAAGAGAGTTTGGGAGCTCATCAACAGGAGCATGGCTTTACCAATACACAGTGCATAGAGTTAAGCATACGCACAAGTCATTGCAGAATCCAGTAGATATTGACGAAGGTGGCTCTTATATCACACAATTAAGATGTTACTTCTGACCTACTGTGCAAAACAACTCTGAAACCTGCTGATCTATATGTTTATATTTCTGTAAGAGAAATTTGTGTTACACAAAATCAGAGGAAATGCGTTTTAAATATAATTTTATTCTTATTTAGTTGAACAGGTACTTAAGAGAACAAGTTAATTTGTTGAGCCTATATTTTGCTGATTAGCAAACACAGAAATATTTCAAGATGAGATTGATTCTATTATTCCATTAATTCTATCTTCCCATCTATCTATGCATTGCAACAGACATAATTTAATATACACTTAAATAGAATTTAACAAATATGATTAAAATGATGTTTATTGTGGTTCTAGGCCCAATACTATTCAGTATTTTTATCAATGATCTAGAAGTAAATATAAAATCACTGCTGATAAAATTTTCAGATGACATTAAGATCGGTGGAGTGGTAAATACTGATGAGGATAGGCCAGGGATCGCTTGGTAAGATGGGCCTATTGAAACAAAATGCATTTTAGTACATCCAGATGCAAGATCATCCATCTAGGAACAAGGAACACAGGCCATACCTACAGATTGGGGGACTGTGTCCTGGAAAGCAGTGTAGGAGCCATAGTGGACAAGTAACTACATATGAGCTTCCAGTGCGATACTGTGGCAAAAGGGGCTAATGGGATCCTAAGATGTATAAACAGGGTAAGTAAGTAGGAGTAGGGAGGGGATTATTTGAGGGCTGGAAAAATGCTTTATGGTGAGAATTAAGGAGCTCAATCTGTTTCTCTTAAAAAGAAGATTGAGGGGACTTGATTACATTGTATAAGTACTTTCACAGGGAGAAAATACAGGGTACTGAAGGGTTCTTCAGTGGAGACCGGCAGAACAAGAACTTAACTTAAAACTGGACAAATTGCAATTAGAAATAAGCACAAATGTTGAACAGTGATGGTGATTAATCACTGGACCAAATTCCCCCAAAAAGTGGTGGATTCTCCATCTCTTAATGTCTTCAAATCAAGACTGGATGGCTTTCTGGAAGTAGCTTTAGTCAAATGCAAGCTATTGGGCTCAATATAGGAGTAACTTGGTGAATTTCTAATGCCTGTGTTATACAGGATGTAAAGCTAGATAATCTAATGGTACCTTCTGGCCTTAAAATGTATAAATCTATGATTAAATTAACATGCTTTGCCATGTAAATATATATTCTACAACAAGTATGTATTTACTAGTATATACAAAAGTAATTATTAGCATTTTAAGTATTTTAGGAATGTCTCATAAAGCGTATTTAGTAGAGTGACTCTACCAGTGAAGTGCTCTGTGATCTTGGCCAACTCACTTTACCTCTTTGCATTTTACCCATACGCAAAATGGGGATAATGATACATTCCTTCGTATCGCACTTTGAGATCCACTGATGAAAAGCTTTAGGTAAGAGATAAGTATTATTTGTTATTTTATTCCTGTTCTATTTTTACCTTAGGCAGACATATCTTCATTAGAAGAAAATATGGCCAGTACTGTTGTGCTCAGCTGTTGGTTAGTATTCTCCTGTGCTGGGTTCAGTGTTGTCCCAACAAATAAGAAATCACAGTCCTTGGCATGAAGAGTTTATTATATAAAATAAGATTTGAGATTATAAATGTGTATAACTTATAAACATGTATAAACTGAAATAACATCAAACTTGACAAAGAAAACAAAGCCTCAAAGGTGCCTTAGTGAACCTCCTCAATGTAGGGGTACTGTATGTTAAATAGAAAAGAAAAAAAACACGTCCTGTGGGGTAGCTCCAGCTTTGATAGGCCACATGTGAGGATTTCACATAAAGCCAGACTGTCTGGGGAAAGATTGACTCAGTGGGGAGGGGAGGGACAAGGTTTTCAGGCAGGGAGTAAGGTAACTGCTCAGATGGAGGAGGGTGTTTACAATCACATTGGGCAGTCTCTGCTGGGATGAGAGTGAAGGGTGACATCATGCGAGTTCAGTTACTAGATAAAACTTCCTTTTATTTCAGCCAGATTCTCATGGTGCTTGGTGTATATCCCAGTTTAAAATGGAATAACATAAGTTAGTAAGCCACTGAAAAGGGGAAATATTTTCAATTGAGCGAGGCTCTGAGCCCCATGAGTGCGAGTCAGTTGACGCAGCCTGAGGCTAGGTCTACACTACCCGCCTGAATCGGCGGGTAGAAATCGACCTCTCGGGGATCGAATTATCGCGTCTCGTCGGGACGCGACAATCGATCCCCGAATTGACGCTCTTACTCCACCAGCGGAGGTGGGAGTAAGCACCGTTGACGGGAAGCCGCGGAGGTTGATTTTGCCACCGTCCTTACAGTGGGGTAAGTCGGCTGCGATACGTCGAATTCAGCTACGCTATTCGCGTAGCTGAATTTGCGTATCTTAAATCGACCCCCCCCCCATAGTGAAGACCTGCCCTGAGACTCCGTGCCATGGATCTTTTGTTGCAGTATAGACATACCCTGGGTGTCTCTCTACCTGGTCTTGGTTCTCTTGCTCTCACTGTGCCCTTTGATGGTCGTGCTGATTGTACTGTTTTTCAGTATTATGGCTTATTCCCATAGTGTAACATACACTCCTTACATTGCAGAGGATAAAGTATCCCTCTCTCCATTGTGCTAAGATTACTTATTCTTGTGGGAATGGAGGGAGGGAAATCTTGTTTACCAAGATTCATAGATTTTAAGGCCACAAGGGGCCATTATGATCATCTGGTTTGACCTGCTGTGTAATATGCCTAGTAATTCTTGTATCTCACCCAATAACTTTGGGGTGAGCTATAGCAAATATTTCAGAAAGACATCTATCCAATCTTGATGCAAAGCCTTTAGCTGATGGAGAATCCACCATATTGCTTGGTAAATTGTTGCAATGGTTAATTACCCATGCTGTTAAAAAAAAAATCGTGCCTTATTTCCAGTTTGAATTTGTCTAGCTCAACTTCCGGCCATTGGTTATTGTTATGCCACTCTCACTACATTGAAGAGTCTTCTACTATCAAATGTCTGTTCCCCTTGTAGACTATCTTATCGTTTATATAGACTGTTTATTATTTGTATTGTAGGAGCCCCAGGCATGGACCAGAACCTCATTGTGCTAGGCACTGTACAAACACAGAACAAAAAGACACTCCCCGCCCGAAAGAGCTTGTTATCAAAGTATAAGATAAGAGATGACAGATGGATACAGACCGGTGGGAGAGTACAAGCCAGCCATGGGGCAGTATTGGTCATCATGATAGGCTGTGGTCTCATCACCCCAGCAGCCAACCACGGGGAGAACGGTGGGCAGTGGAGGCTGGCATCATGGGCCAGTTGGAGGCAGGCGTTGACCTTTTGATACTGAATGTGAGATGATAGGAAGATTGGGATGGGCTGTGAAGGGTCTGAAATGTGAAGACAAGAAGCTTATGTTTGAGGTGATAGAGAAGAGGGAGCCAGTGGAGGGATGCAAAGAGAGGGGTGACATGGTCAAAGGGATGGGCTAGAAAAATGATCTTTGTGGCATCCTGAATGGACATAGTCAGGGCAAGCCTGCATTTGTCAAGGCTAGAGAAAAAGATGTTGCAGAAACTCAGACATGAGATAATAAGAGCTAGGACAAGAGTTTTAGTTCTGTGGATGGACAGGAAAGGCTGTATCTTAGAGATGTTACACAGGAAAAACCTGTAAGACTTAGACATAGCCTGGATGCAAGGACCTAGAGAGAAATCTGAGTTGAAGAGGACACCCCGGTTATGAGCCTGAGTGACAGGCACAATGATGGTGTTGTCTGTGGTGACTGAGAAAGGAGGTAGCAAGAAGCGTTGTTTGGGAGGAAGATTGAGATCCATTTTAGCTTTGCTGAGCTTCAGCTGATGGCTAGATTTCCACAAGGAGTTGTCAAAGAGACTGGCTGAGATTTTAGTTTGGACAGAAGGAGACAGGTCTGCAGTACAGAGGCAGATCGCTGAGTTGTCTTCCTAGAGATGGTGGTGACAAGGTGTACCCTCAGACAATCCCCTTAGATTTTTCAGTCAATAGGATTCTTGTGGTTCCCTCCACAACTAAATTCATAGATTTTTAAGGCCAGAAGGGACAACTGTGTTTGTCTGACCTCCTGCATATCACAGACCATACAATTTCCCTGTATTAATTCCTGCTTCATGTCTAGTAGCTATATTTGAACTACAGTATATCTTTTAGAAAAACATCCAATCTAGATTTAAAAAATTTGGTAAGTTGTTCCAATGGTTAAGTTGTCCCAGGTGTTGGTTCTTGTTATACATTTGTCTGCTAGATGGAAGAGCTGCCTTTTATCAAATTTCTGTTTCCCCATCTAGATACTTATATCCTCTGATCAAGTCACCCCTTAAACTTCTCTTTGACAAGCTAAATAGATTGAGCTCCTTGAGGCTTTCACAGTAGGCATGTTATCCAATCTTTTAATCATTCTTGTAGCTCTTCTCTGATCCCATCAAAAAAGATAATCAAGTTAGTTTGACTAGCTCTGTTTTCCGTAAAGCCATGTTGATTGGCATTGATTATAATAATCTCCTTTAATTCTTTATCCCATATCAGCCCTTCCATTATTTTGCCCAGGATTGATGTCCAGCTGACATGCCCATAGTTACCCAGGTCATCCCATTTAACCTTTTAAAATATTGGCACAATATTCGCTTTCTTCTAGACCTCTGAAACTGCACCAGTGTTATTGAAAATCAACATTAATGGTCCTGAGAGCTCTTTGGCCAGCTCTTTTAAAACTCTTGAATGCAAGTTATCTGGACTTGTTGATTTAAAATATCTAACTTTAGTAGCTGCTGTTTAACATCCTCTTTTACCATTATCATATAATATGAATATATCATCTGCTTTTGTCCTCCTCCTCCTGCTTTAAAACCTCGTGGAGATGAACATGCTGTATTGAGGTGTGTGGATCCCATTAGGATTTCTTTTTCAGCTTACTGAGCAGAGTAAAACTACCCTCGAATCCTGCATCTGACTTCCGATATGGTTGCTATACTGAAAAAAAACCTTTCTAGTTGCACTCACTGTATGAGTTCGTTGACGTCATTTACATGGAAAACAAGTGGGTCCAGGTGACTTTTGGGAAATGGCAGGTATCTGATCTAGGCATTTGTAAGGCACCTTTCACAATAGTACCTAGCACCAAACACCAATGGAAGAAATACATTCTTTTTGTCCACAAAAGACTTTGTTCTCCAACCATTCTTCGATTCATCTGAATGTTATTTAAAAGGACATTTTTTGCACCTCTTTCTCCATGAGAGAATGAAAGATGATGCTAGGTCTCTTGATTTTACAATATATAATCTGTGAAATGCTAGATGTTCTAGTCTAGGAGCAGAGCCTAAAATCACATCAGCATTTGAGCCCTGGATATTTTTGGTGGATTGAAAGTGGAAGGTACAGGTTTTCTGCCTTGCAGTGAAAATTACACATTTGTATCTCTGCAGACAGTATAATTAACCATTAATGTTCAGGTAAAGGGTGCCCGTGCTCCGTCCTTCCCTTTGAATATAGAATGAGGGATTCTTGGGTAACTACATTTTTTGTACATATTTGAACTTGCAGAGTCCATAACTTACTTTTTCTAACTCACCCTTTTCTCATCCTCTTGGTCTAATCTACAGATTCAAGCAGTGGCTCTTTTTAAAATAAATTTTAGTTTTTCATCTGATCATTCAGAAGTGCAGAAACGATGAAAATGCCACCAAATGTGTGACACCGAACTGGGAGCTGAATGGAAACTGCCAAGAAGCCTGCTTTTAACAGAGATTACTGTGTTCCAGCGAACAGAAACCACTGCTAAAGTACTGAAATAATTTCAAGAGGCTGTAGCTACTTTTCAGGTGTAGGTGCCAATAAGTACAAGGGTCCTATTCGCAACATGTTTTTAAGGAAAAAATGGTGATTACAGCTGCCTCAATTTGGAAGCTAGAATTTTTAAAAAGCACCTTCTAGATTCAAGCAATGGAGTGAAATTCCATCAGGGAAGTTCCTCTGTGCAAAAATTGGGAGTGGTGCTAATGGGGTAAGGGCTGGGAGGGGAGGCTTAGTTGAAGAAAGTGCTACTTAAAGTAAATGCTAATGATTTAAAATGTTATTCCTTATGTGCTTTTAGGGAAAAAATAAAGTTGAAGTAATAAAGGCTTCCAGCCTGTACCTCATCTCCAGTCACTCCAGTGAAATCCCCAAGAGTGCATCCAGGCTCTCCTCTCCCCTCTTTAAAAATGGTGGACCTGGAACCACTTACAAGAGAGGTTTAATAAGAGGGAAATGTGTTTTATATTTTGTATCTTGTTAAGTGAAAAAAGATGGATTCTCACAAGTAGTCTCCTGGTGCAGATTTGAGTGGTCTGTGCATGCAAATGTTGTGATGCTTCGTCTGTTAGCATCCCCATTCTGGTCCCCCTTGGCCACTTAAAATCCCACCTCTCCTAGAGTCAGCAGAGATGAAATTACTTCATTTGTAGAATGGATCTGCAGATCTAGGAAACTTGTTTCTATCTGATTTGCTAATAATTCACTCCTCATTTGATTAAAAAAAAAAGTCTTAGTGCACATCTCATCTTTCCCATGGAGGCAGGGGTTGTTTCATAGGGCTGAGGAGTATGACTGAAAGCAAGGAAAAAAATTAATAAAGATCTACCCACAAATTTGCACAGGTATTAAAAGACAAGAAATTACTTTGCATCTGCAAAGCAGTAGTAACATTTTAATTTAAATTCCTGCCTGCTGGTAAATCTGCTAGAAAAATGTAACTTTAAAAATATAGAGTATGTTATATGAGTGTGAATCTTGCACAGCAACTCACATTCCCTTTCTGATAATCTTTTTTATGACCTTTTGGTGCAAGATAGTGCCATGCTTACTGTCTGCTTTCACTATTCAGTGTTGAGGAAACACATTATATCTGTCTTTGATCCAGAGATCTGGATTGCTAAAACTGATGGCCACAATTAAAGACAGTCCTGTTGAAAACCTGACCTCTGTCTGCTCTCAACTTCATGTAAACTTTTCAATATGGATGTAATTTGGTATTAAATTACCCGTGCTTTATTGCTTTTTAGCACAGCTCTGTCCTGTTGCCTTTTAAAGATGTAAAGGCTAACATAAAAGAAAAATTGCAGTGTATCTGCTTAATTATGTAATTATATACTTGTTTTCCTACATTTAGAAACCTTTTTGTGTACTTTATGCATCTATAGAAAAGCCAGTAATACTTGAAAAGAAGAATTTTCCAGTATTCTCACAGCATGTTCAGCACAAAATGTGTTACTCTGGTTAACTGTTGTGATACTGGCCTGAAGAGCTTATGATGGATTCATTCTTGTGGCAAGGTTATTTAATATGTTTGTTTGGTTATTTTCCAGACTTTAAAGATACCATCACCACTTAATTTTTCTCTGTTAGGTCTTGTGTTCCCATTGTGAATCAGGAGAGAACTCCACTAGCTTTAAGATATTTCAATTCTCTGAGGTTGAAGTACTTATTGGCCAATGCCTGAGAACCCTCCCCCCGACAAACACCCATTATCTTCTGCCAGCTGTTGCTATGCCTCTGCCCACATCTTCCTAGTCTGTTCTTCAGCCTGGTCAGTGAAGGATCTACCTGCAGGAGAAACATCTGGACCTGCAGTGTCCTTTATTTTGGCTCATTCAAACCACAGCCTAATTCTTTGGGTATCCTTCACCGTAGACCTCCTTTTCAGTCATCTGCTTAATAAACCCCCTGCTTAATAAACCCCCGCTCATTGGGTCAGGGTCTCTTCAGTCTTTTCAGGGACTCTGAATGTTCTTGGGTCCTTTTTCCACTTTGATGCTCTGGCACAGTTTGTTCATTGCTTTGCAGGCTCTTCAGCATCGGCTTGGGCTATTTCACTGACATCCTTCTCCACAAGTTTGACGAGAAACATAGGCCTTTGAAAGTTGGCCAAACCTGTTGGGTCCTTGGACACCAGTACCTTGGCAAATGCTGTCACAAATAGGGTTATGTCTAAATGGCTGTGTGTTTGTATCTCTTATTGTTATGAGGTGATTGGCTTCCAGAGACTTACGTTGCTGTTTGCTTTATACGGGGCAAAGCAGCTTCCACTGCAAAGCTCTAGGATTTTAAATCTTGGATGTAGGTAAGATACTTCTACATGTGTGTAAAAAGCACTGGTGCTAGGTGTGACAGAGCAGGGTATGTCTGCACGCAGTTGTGAACTCCATTTTGTACTGGTACCTCCATTTTGTGTAATGTGCTGAACATGTCCAACCCTGCCGAAAGCAAGTCTATTATGATGCATCTTAGACAGTTACCCTGCCCAGGAAGATCACTGAGAAGCCATTACAGAGCAATCTAGGACCTTTGGCTTTGCTTGTCTCTCAACTCCGGGTCCAGCCTCATGGAGCAATGGATATTCTACATAGTGGCACCAGCATGGCTGGTAGATCTGTTTGTTCTCAGCCGGAGCGCATGGCAAAAGGAGAGAGATTGTATTTAAGGGGGGGTTGCTACTCTGAGTAGGAGGTAGAACATCTTCACATGCAAGCAGGACTGGCTGGAAAGAGAGAGAAGGCCAGAGGGACTATGTCCAGCCTGAAATGCTGAGAAACCTCGGAGTCACAGAAGGGTAAGATCAGAAAAGGGGAGGGTGCATCTCATCACTTTTGTTATTTTGCAAAGATCTGTAACGGTCTATTGCGTGTTAAGAGTAAAGTGACTGTGGGGGTGGGATTGAGAGATGAGAGGCACTGTTTTCAGGGGTCTGGGGTGGCTGGACTGCATAGTCCCATGTCCCAAGAAAGGGCTTAGACTAGTGGTCTAAGCCTGGAGGGTGCCTTACTTACGTATGAACGGCTTTACTGGGTCACACCAATGGCCCATCCAGCCCAGTATCCTGTCTTCCGACGTGGCCAATGTCAGAGCCTTCAGAGGGAATGAACAGACGAGAGCATTTATCGCGTGAGCCATCCCCTGTCGACCAGTCGCAGCATCTGGCAGTGAGAGGTTTAGGGACACTCAGAGCATGGGGTTGCATCCCTGACCATTTTGGCTAATAGCCATTGATGGAGCCATCCTCCAGGAACTTATCTAATTCTTTTTGAACTCTGTTATAGTTTTGGCCTTCATCCCCTGCTAACGAGTTCCACAGGTTAACTGTGCACTGTCTGAAGAAGTACTTTCTTATGTTTGTTTTAAACCTGCTGCCTATTAATTTCAGTGGGTCACTCCTGGTTCTTGTGTTATGTGAAGGGGTAAATAACACTTCCCTATTCACCCCTCTATCATATCACCCCTCAATCATCTCTTTTCCAGGCTGAACAGTCCCAGTCTTTTTAATCTCTCCTGACATGGAAGCTGTTCCAAACCCTTAATAATTTTTGTTGTCCTTCTTTTTACCTTTTCCATTTTTAATGTATCTTTTTTGAGACAGGACAACCAGAACTGTATGCAGTATTCAAGTGTGGATGTTCATGGATTTACATAATGGCATTATGATATTTTCTGTTTTATAATCTATCCCATTCCTAATACTTCCTAACATTCTGTTTGCTTTTTTGACTGACGCTGCACATTGAGCGGATGTGTTTAGGGAATTATCCACAATGACTCCAAGATCTCTGTCTTGAGTGGTAACAGATAATTTAGACCCCATCAGGGTTTTTGCTGCCCTAGGCGGCAGCGCTCCTCCTCTGAGCATTCAGGGGGCCTGGGGTCTTCGGCGGCGGGGGTCTTTCTGCTCCGCGTCTTTGGGGCACTTCGGCGGCGGGTTCTGGAGCGAGTGAAGGACCCACCGCCGAATTTCCGCCGAAGACCCGGAGCGGAAGGACCCCCCCCGCCGCCGAATTTCCGCCGAGGGCGGCAAAATGCTGCCCCCCAAGTCCTGCCGCCCTAGGCAACCGCCTAGGGTCACCTAGTGGAAGCGCCGGCCCTGATTACTTTGCATTTATCAACACTGAATTTCATCTGCCATTTTGTTGCCCAGTCACCAAATTCTATGAGATCGCTTTGTAACTCTTCACATTCTGCCTTGGACTCAGCAGGGAGAAAGCCCTGGGACCATAGACATTTTGTTCCATGAAATTCTGTTCAGGTTGGACTAAGATATAAACTTGAAAATTATATTTTCTCTTCTGTCATTCATGTTGTCAGTCCTGTGCACTGAATGAAGCAGGGGTCCTGTGGGAAAAAATAGGACATGATCATGAAATTGAAGATTGTATCAGAATGCATACTCACAGGTAGGCAGAAGTAAAGGTGCACAGGCAGTCTAAATTGTGACATTTCCTAAATTTTACATGAAACTTACAGACCCAGAGCTAGACTCAACCCAGACTCAGTCAGTTTAGAAGCACATTACCCCCAGCATTTGGGCCCACTCACAACAGACTGGTTACTATCCAGAGCAGCACGGGGTCACCTTGTGACTCTTGGATTCATCATCAAGGGAAGGATGTCAGTTCAGACTCTGCCTTGCAGCGTAATTTCTGAAGTAGGTGCCTGCGCCCTCTGGACCCTGTAGAGTTTTGTGGTTTATTTAAGCTGGCCGCTTATTTAAACTTTTTGCTGTTAGGTGGAAACATAGAACATAGGGTTAGAAGGGACCACAGAGGTCATCTAGTCGAAACCCCTGCCAAGATGCAGGATTTGTTTCGTCTAAACCATCCAAGACAGATCTCCTTTTGAAAACCTCCAGTGAAGAAGCTTCCACAACCTCCCTAGGCCTCTGTTCCATTGTCCTCCTGTTCTTACAGTTATGAGGTTTTTCCTGAGATTTAATCTAAATCTGCTCTGCATCCTTTAGGCTGTGTGGGTTTATACTTAATGTGCTTAAGTTAAAGAACCTTTAGGTTGCAAAATCAAGCACTCAAAATTTAGGAAATGCCACAATTTAGGTTGTCTGTGCACCTTTACTTGTGCCTGTCTGTGAGTATGCATTATGATACAATCTTCAATTTCATGATCAGCTCCTATTTTATCCACAGGACTCCTGCTTCATTCAATGCACAGGACTGACAACATGAATGACAGAAGGGAAATTATAATTTTCAAGTTTGTCTTAGTAAAACCTGAACAGAATTTCATGGACTTCTCCCTGCTGAATTTCAAAGGTCTGGTGAAAATAATGCAAGTGTTAGAGCTTCTCAAAAGAAGTTTGTAGGATTCTTATTTAAATTATTAGTAGTAATAGTAATCCTAAAATATTATAATATCATTATAAATTAACGGTACATCCTACATTCAGTTTGTCACCCCATCTCAAAAAGGATATAGCAAAAATGGAAGTGGTTTATATACAAGTGAGAAAAATGATTAGCAACCTAGAAAGCCTTCTATATGAAGAAAGGCAGAAAAGATTGGAGCTGTAAATTTAAAAGGTATTACAAGGTAAACAAAATAGTGAATGGGAAAGAGAAGGTAAATTGGTAGTTTCCATTTACCTTTTCTCATGCTACTAGAACAAGGGAATATTCAATGAAAATGAAAGACCAAAAATTTAAGACTTGGTCATGGGAAATATTTGTTGTATAATTAAATTGTGGAACTCATTGCCACAAGATATTATTGAGGCCAACAGCTTACTGAAATGAACGGATTAGGTACATATAGAGAAAATGAAAACATTCACAGTTGTTTTACATTAGGATAATATTTTTTTAGAAGGAATATAAAGCCTCATTCTTCAAGGCATGAGACAAAGCTTCCTAGCAGAGCAGGTTATTCCATAATTGTCCTCTAAGAGGTCTCTTGCATCTTCCTCTAGTACTGTCCACAGTTGGAGATAGACACTAGATGGATCACTAATCTGATCCAGAGAGGCAATTCCTAAGTTACTCTGCTATAGTGTTTTTTCTTCTCATTATTTTTGGGGCATTTTGATGCATAGTTACTGTTGTAATGATCTAAGAGGCTGGATAAAATAGAAGCAAATTTTAATTTCTAGAAACATGTGATGAGATAACTGTGTATGAATTGTAGTTTTCTGTGCATTTTCTCTTGTTAAATGTACTATGGAAAGATTTTCTAGCAGAACTATGCAGGCACCCCTGTGGATAAATCAACTGATACAAAAACAGTCAAGAGAAGTAAAATGTGATTCACTAGCAGGCCTAAAATATAAAATAAGGTAAAAATGTCATTTAAAAATTTATCCACAAGATGTAGCAATAAGAGAACAGTTCAAAGTGCTCACAACCCAACCTTTCTGTACCTACTGCCTTTCCTGGTCCAGACTTGTGTTACTTTCATCCTCTGTTCCTTCCAAAACAAATGCAGCTTTACCCAACTAATAATTTATCTATAGCTATTTTGTAAAAATTGCAACCACCAGAAAACACATGCTGCATGGGATTTTATTGACTTCCATGCAAATATATAATTCTAGGCTATCAAGAAAATGATGGAAATAGGTTATATACCATGTCTAGTTTTATTTATATATTTATTTTTGTAGAGGTTCATTTTGTGGACTGTGAATACTTTACAATAAAAGCAAAAACAAACAAATCAAAATCTAGCTACAGGTGTAGTATTTTTCCCCCCATAGCTGATGTTTGAATAAAGGTTCATCATTTTTTTGTTCAGCCATGCATCATCCAACTCCCTGCTGTTGCATATATTTATTACTAGTACTTTATCTTTACAGATGTATTGCAGGCATACAGGAACATATAAAATGTATGGACAGGTATCAAGAAGCAATATGCAACTGCGACAAGTTGAATAATACATTTATCTCCCTTATTGAGACCCAGGTAAGTTATGTATCTCCCAGGAGAGTGAAATCATGAATGAGTTAGTGTAGGAAGGTACTTCTTAATATTTCACACGTTATCATCAATGTTTTTATTTTGTTTGCTAAAATGAAAGGTCCAGTGTGATCTAAGTAATTTGGAAGCTGAAATTTCCAGTATTCTAGATAAGAGGAGGTTTTTATTGAGCTTTTGGAATGGAGTGGGGTGTGGAGGTGTTACTTTAACACCAGTGAGTTTCTGTTTGCTATTTTGATTAACATCAAAATCTAGAAGTAATTCTCCTGTAGGATAGGGCTCCTTGTATCGTAAAATACTGGTGTCCAGTGAAACTTGTAAAGTACCATTATCTGATTTTACACATGGGGAACTGTGGCATAGAGCTTAAGTGATCTGCCGCACATCTCTTTGCGTGACCAGTAAAATTGGGGTGTCCTATCAAAAGAGGAAGAGAAAGATCCTAACATAGTTGTTATAATTTTGGCTATTGAATTGAAATCTGGGAGAATGGATTCCCATTGAAAAGGCTTTGGAATCTCATGTGTTTTCTGGCATGCAGTGATCTTAGCAAAGCTATCTGAAACTTTTGTGCAGTCATTCTGAGTCCGTGGAATTTTTACTGTAGGGTCATTTTAAAATAGGCTGGTCTTTTTTTTTTTTTTACAATGTACACTGGTAGTCAACAAAACACACTCTTAATTAGGCTAAGAAATAGCTTTAGGCTTGAAAAAAATTATTAAAACTGTTTTTTAAACAAAATGGAAAGATTTACCAAAAATTCTGTTTTTTGTTGAAAACGGTTGAGATTTTTTAAAAAACAAAACAAAAAAATTTCAGATGCTGAAAACAGAAAAAACAGTCCTTTGCTTTTTTGATGAAAACCTGGAAAATGTTGAAAATGGAAAATTTTCATTTTCATTGAAATTTTTCACAAAAAACCCAAAACAAAACGTTTTCTGATCAGCTCTCAATGAAGAAGGCAATGTCTACTCAGATGAATTCTCTCTCTTGGGGTTTTGATTCCATTGCTACATAACAGAGGCAATGTACAGGCTTGATCGCCAGATAGATCTGTCTCTGTAGATTTGTAGCCAAGAGTTAATCATGTAGGTGTATTAGGGAGTAAAAAGCACACCACAGTGGGTCTAATCGTAAAGGTAGGTCTAAGTGTGAAGCTCAATGCGGTGTTAACTGGGCACTGGGGAAAAATACAATACATATATAACACAAGAGGGTGTTTGGGAGTTTTGAGGATGAGGGAAATGTGCAAATACTGAACTGTGTAATCCTGAAAAGACAAGTGATTGAAATCTCTGTTACCATGATGTAGGAGCAAGAGGCATTCATTCTATACTCTCTTACCAATGTCCAGAATCTTAAAAGCCCTACTTTTAAGGTTGTGGATTCAGTGAAGGCTCTAATATAGCCACATTCATTAGTCCTTAGAATACTGTACAGCTTCCAATCAGAAGACACCAGGAAACTGGATATTAAGGATGGCAGGGGTGAGGCTGTATAAGGGAGGGCCTGGCAACTGGGAGCTTGGTCTTGTGTGGGGTCTAATATGGCAGTTGGCAGAATAGACACAGGTAACTGGCTGCTGGGAAGGAGTTTGGCCTGCAGCCATGTGGTACCAGCTGAAGCTGTGGTCCTTCCCTACAAGCTAATTTTCATGAAGCTGGGTCAATATACATCCAGTAGGAGCCTGGAGGCTGAAGGAAATGAGTTTGGAGATTCAGTAAGTGGTGCTGTTTCTGCGGTCCTGATTCCAGTGCCCTAGTATAGTGGTAGGGAGCGCTGTGTTGATGAAGATGTTGTTCTTCCACTGAGATGTAAAACTAAGCCCTGACCACTTCTTGTCAAGAAGGGTCCCGTGGTCCTGTTAACAATAATCCTAACTTTCTTGTGAGGACCTTAAAGCGCTTCACAGACATTCATTCACTCAACATGCTGTGAGGAGGTAAGTGTTATTGGGGGCAGTGAGAGGCAAAAGAAAGAGTGGAGCACAGGGCTATCTAAGGAAGGCACATAGAGAGAGCTGCTGAGTCTCAATGCCTGGTGAGCAACTGAGGTCAACCTTCCCACAAGAGGGGTAGAGACAGGAATATTGATACTTGTTATGCCTGTCCACTGGCAGCATCCCCACTACTGCTGGATGTGCTTTGTTGACTTTTTCAGCTAGTTATTTTTTGTTTTACAATCTACCCCTCAGTGGGGCTTGGCCTTGGGTGTGATTATAGGAAGGGAAGAGGGCTTCAGCCTGGGGGGGGTAAGAGTGATCACCTGCCCCCCTACTTTCAGCTGGCTGTGAATGGGCCAGAGAGAACAGCACAGCAGCAGTACTCAGCTGGGGTCCCCTCCTCTCCCTGCTCAAGGATCTCTGCCAAAAGGCAGGTGTGATGATGCTTCACGCTACTAGGGGCCGCTCGGCAGATGCGGGCCTTGAGCTTATTTTGGAGATACGCCATAGCTCTGGAGAACCCCTGATGGTCTTCCACTGCCATGGAGAATGGGTCAGGCTAGACAAACCAGATTCAGTGCTGAGTATTTGTTTAGCTGGTTTGGCACTGTTCCCTGAGTTGGAGGAGTCTTGCAGGTCAGGTACAGAAATGGGGACAAGCAACCTGACTTGCTTGAAAAGGGAGGGGTAGGGGGTGGGTAGAGGGAGCAGAGGGGGGAAGGAGGGCTGGCAACTTCAAGGGAGAGAGAGGAACATGGGTAGGGAGTGGGGAATTGGGGCCAGGGGCTGAAAAGATATAAGGAATGCAGGGCGGGTTAGAGGACCAGAGATGGCCTCTCTGTCTTGTTTCTTTTGGAGTAGGATAAGGGTGAGAGAGAGAAGGGAAAGCAGGGGAATAAAGGTAAGTTTAGAGACAAATATAAATGTAGGCTCTAGACCTGGAGGCTGTTCCTCATATGCACCCCTGGCACCTGTACATTTCCATTTCAGTGTGTTTTTACTTCAGCATTCAGTCTCAAATCGTTAAAGAAAAAACACTGACATGAACAGATGGGGAGGAAGATGCGGTTGTGCTATTTTCCTACCCTTGACTGACGACATACGTGTGCTTGTCCCTACAGCTGATGTGACACCTTTATCAGATGCTGGGAAGGGACTGGGCATGGGAGAGCAGAGTTATTGCTCATCCTTGTCTGTGAGTGTGAGCTATGGTGGTGAGAAATATTACATAGGCATTTCTTGATGAATCAGATCCCTGGTCCATGTAGTCCAGTATTCGATCTCTGACGGTAACTGGCATCAATGCTTCAGAGGAAGGTGCAGAGAACTTTATATTAAGCAGATGTGGGATAATTTGCCCCCACATTTGATCTCCTCCTAATTTCTTATAGTTAGTTTGGTTTAAACCCTGAAGTTTAAGTGTTAGTGTCTCTTCAGAAATTGTTAACATTGTTATCCATATAAACGTCCAGTCCCTTTTTTAATTTTCCTAAATTCTTGGCCTCAGCAACATCATGTGGCAATGAGTTCCACAGTCTAGTTACATATTATGTGAAAAAAGGATTTCCTTTTATTTGATTTGAATGTGTCACCTTTTAATTTCATGGATAGAGAGAACAGAAACCCCCAATCTACCTTCTGTAGACCATTCATTATTTTATGGGGAGGTTTAGGTTGGATATTAGGAAAAACTTTTTCACTAGGAGGGTGGTGAAGCACTGGAATGGGTTACCTAGGGAGGTGGTGGAATCGCCTTCCTTAGAGGTTTTTAAGGTCAGGCTTGACAAAGCCCTGGCTGGGATGATTTAGTTGGGAATTGGTCCTGCTTTGAGCAGGGGGTTGGACTAGATGACCTCCTGAGGTCCCTTCCAACCCTGATATTCTATGATTCTATACATTTTTATCATGTCCCTTCTTATTCATCTCCTTTCTAAATTAAACAATCCCAGTCTTTTCAATCTTTCTTCATATGAGAGATTTTCCATATCCCTAATCATTCTTGATGCCCTGCTTTGAACTCACTCTAATTCTGCACTATCCTTTTTGAGGTGGGGTGACCAGTACTGCACATAGTGTTAGATGGGGCTGTATCATTGATTTATATAAAAGACACTGCAATATTTTCCATTTTGGTCTGCACCCTGTTCTTTATGCATCCTAACATCTTGTTTGCTTTTTTTTTAATACTACTGACCATTGAACCAAGGTCCACAATGATGCCAAGGTTCTTTCCTGAGTTAAGACAATTAATTTAAAACTTTGTAAGATATGTAATTTAAATTTTCCCTTCCAATATGCGCTACTTTGTATTTACTGATAGTCATCTTTGTTTTCCATTTCCCTAGCTTGGCCAGATCCCTCCAAAGCTCCTCACAGACCCCTCTGGTCTTGACAAACCTAAATAACTTTGTGTCACTTTCAGATTTTGCTATCTCATTATTCACTCCGTTTTTCAGATCACTAATAAATATAATCTATTGAACAATGCAGAATGGAAATGGTACAGCACCTTGAGACATCCTGCTGTTAACCTTTTGCTGTGATGAAAATTGGCCATATAATTCTGCCCTTTTGTTCTTGTTTTTTAGCAAGTTTTTCATCCAGGACAATACTTTGCCTCTCACCATATGACTGCTTAGCTTTTTTACTAGCCTCGTCTGAGGAACCTTGTCAAAGGCCCTTTGAAAAATCGAAATAAATTATGTCCGCTGGTTCTCCTTTATCCACAACTTTATTGACATGTTCAAAGAACTTTAATAGATTAGTGAGACATGTCTTTCTTTAGAGAAACTATACTGATTAGACTTTGTCATATCATGATCTTTCAGTCTATTATAAGTCTATTTTTAATTATAGTTTCAATCAATTTACAATGTACAGATGCAATGGTTACTGGTCGATAATTCTCAGGATTACTCCTAGAGCATTTTTTAAATATAGATACAAATTTTGCTACCCTTCACCCCTCTGGTATAGTATCCGCTTTTAATGTGATGAAGAATGTTGACTAGAATTTTCTCCTCTATATTCAAAAGTATTTCTTCCAGGAAGTGCAAACTTCCAATTGAATGGTACTACCTTTGGATATGTCCCTTCTGATCACCTTAATTAAATGCTTACATGATACTTGCAGCCTCTTCATCTCTAGCTGCTTCACTTCTCAACTTGTTCCCTTCAAGTCTATTCAAAATACAGTAGCTACAGTCCTCTTCCTTGGCTGTTGCTCATGGCACTCCTGTCTTTGAAAACTCCACTGGTTTCCTCTTGCCTTCTGTTATGAAGTTCAGGTTTCGCATTCTGCTCCCCACATTACCAGTCCCATTGCATCTCCGCTGTCATTGGCTCTGCCACTGAACCCCGGTTCTGCTCTTCCTTCATCTTCTCCAGCTGCTGTCCTCTTTGTGTCTTCTTTCATGTTGTTACCTAGGCCTGCACCTCCCTCCCCATTCCAGTGCTCCAGGCAGCTAATCTTTCTTCATTCAACCCCCTTTTTGAAACCCACTTCTCCCACAAGGCCCACAAATACTATTTCATGCCATTAAAATGCTGCCAGCAATCCTTTAACGATAAAAAGCATTTTACTCACATGAGTAACATTTTGTGAGAGTTTTGAGGAATGGGGCTTTAGAGTGAAAACTCCTCAGGGCAGGTTGTGGGTCTTTGCTTTTTCTCTTCTCCAGCACTGAGTGCCATTTTGAATCTTGAAAAATAATTAGGCATTAGTAACTGATATTAGTTAGGGTTACCATACGTCCGGATTTTCCCGGACATGTCCGGCTTTTGGGG